>NC_071111.1:17447500-17755000 GCF_024256425.1 Clarias gariepinus
GTAGGACTTTACTAAAAAAAGTGCAAAAGCCTTCTTGGGAGAGTGGATGCTGTTATAACATGGGCATGGATTTGTGATGGTCAGGTGTCCACATACGTTTGATGACATAATTGTTTAATATGAATGTTTAAGAAAGAAAAATAAAAAACATTTTAAACTGGTATAATTCGGATAGTTTTATGAAGGGCGCCAATACTTATCAGGGAGTGCTGTAGTTGCTTGAGATGAAGAAGTGAATTGAGTTTTAAGCTTAAAATCAAATAAGAACCTTCATTTGTGTGTGTGTGTGTGTGTGTGTGTACCGATTTACTACAAATGGGTTTTAACTGAATAATTTTTTTAAAGAATGAGAATTATACAAAAATACATCCATCAAGAGATGTTCACTTAATACCTTTTTTGCAGCGCTCTAATATTTAACTATTAAATTGGCTTTTATTTCGTACTTGACACTGGTCATTTACATGCATTAAATCATTTACAACGGGAAATTAAACTGAATAGGGTGTGATTGTCCATGATGGTGCAGTAACAGAACTGATTTGAAATTAGGATTTTACTATAGCGCTCTGACAAAAGACCGTTATTCATAATCACAGAAATTATAATAAGAATAAGGTTTAAAACGTCTCCACATATAGTAATAGCCCTAACATTCACTTACGCAGTAATCCTGCAGCCACGTCTGTACAACATTTAAACAGAACAGAAATTGGCAAGCACTTGGACGAGTTGGGTCTCGGACTCTTGTTCATCATCGTGCCACAGGTTGCAAAAATGAAGCCTAAAATTGCGACATGATTTACAAACACCAGCCACTTTAATATGAAACCAGCGCACACCAACCACACTATTATCTAATCAGCGGGTCACGTGGCAGCGGCACTGTGAATAAACTCGTGCAGATACAGGCCAAGAGCCTTCAGGTTCTCATCAAACATCACAATGTGATCTTAATGACTTTACCCGTGGCATTGTGTATGGCGCCAGATGGACTGGGTTGAACATTTTGGGAACTGCTATTTTCCTGGAGTTTTCACATGCAAAAATACAAAAAAGAAAAAAAATCCAAGGAGCACCAGTTTTGTGGGTGTAAAAAAAAATAAAGTTACTTGTCAAAAAGTGTTTCAAATTGACAGGATGGCTGCAATAAATCAAACACTCACTCTTTCCAAGCCAGTGTTCCCATCCACCGGGCCGCGGACCAGTACCTGGCTGTGGAGCTTCACTGAAAGATTTTTATTTTTTTTTTATAATGTTTTATTGACTGTCGAGGCCTGAAGAGCGTTTCTTTTTTTTTTAAATGGTCAGATCTTCCATTTATGTCCGTCTACCTCTACACACTTGTCTCTGTCTCAGTTTTGATGGCCAATAAAATGAATCTAACATTACCAGCTAACCCCAGCTAAAATGAGAAGAAAGAAAAAAAAAACGGCACTGAAGAGCTTCTTTGAAAACGTCAAAGTACTCAGTGATGAGACTGCTGATGAGACCCTAAGACTGCCGACAAAAAGAAAACTGCATTTAAAAAAACAAAAAAAACAAAGAGTCCTACCTGAATTACGGGTTTATCGCGGTACAGGTGATTCACATCCTCCAAACCCACTCTGTCTAAAACTCTACTTTCTGAATTTAAATAAAGGGTGGAATACCCCCAGATCACCACAAAAGCACTTAAAACCCTTTTCCGTTTCCAACAACCTATCTTTGTGAAACGAGGTTGTCTGCAGTGACAGCAATGAAAGTGAGACTGGACTTGAGGAATATGATTTAGGTGTCATTGTCTCTCATCACTGCTAGATGGGAGTGTCTCGTCGCAGGCGAACAGGTTCAGAAAAGTGTCGGAAGAAACAAATGAAACAGTGGTGATGTCAGTGGGTGACCCGCTGATGCTGTTAATGCAAATAAGGAACATGTGCATTAGGTTTTATTAACTTTAAAATCATTTAATCTGTTTCAATACTTTAGCTGAAATATAAAATTGGATGGTCTGCCACCAATAACGCCACGTTGTTTAACAGATCTAGATATATATTATACGAAATTCTGGTCTATCAATCATTGCATATTCATCTTGTGATCTCAAACCTAAATGTCTTAAAAAAATAAAATAAAACAAGACTTGGCCTTTCTGTTCCTATACTCTCTGAGAGGACTGTACAATCAAAAAGAAAGATAAAACTGTGCCCGGCAATATAGAATTTCTCCAGTAATAACGTGTAAAGAGCATAAGCCATTTTGAAGATTTATCCCCCTGTTCCTGTTGATATGAGAACAGATGCTGGTGATTTTTTTTTCTCAGTTGTTGTTGGTCAGTCATCAAATATAAACTACCACAACGATAGTCATGTGCCAAAAATAAAATGGCTGCATGTTTTTATTTCCAGGTTTTGCAGAGCAATGTGTAAGGCTTTGGCAACGAAAATGGGAACGTCAGGGTCTTGGTAGTACCACATGCGCAATTTTGGACTAAAGTGGTTCGAAAAATCCAGAGGTCGCTAATGAATTTTAAATGTCTCTTGATTCACCGTTCCAGCATATTAGCGAAAAAAACTTTTATTTCTGAACACAAAAGAGGTAATTGAGTGCAAACAGGAACTAGCTGGCCGGCACTCAAGCGAATCAAAAATACAGAAAATGATGTTCGAAAATAGAGCCCTAATACGCAAGCTCAATTGCGTATGACTTTTAAAAAAATAATAATAATAACGCAAAAAATTGATGAGTCACGTGAGACCTCTGCACTGACTCACCTCGCTGAACTTCAGCTGTGAGAGGACAGCAGCTCAAAGGGCGACTGTGATAATGAGAGGAGACGACTAAGTTACCCAGAGTGTGAAATATGAGCTCAGATCAGTCCATTAGGGAATTAATTTGCAGTTCTCAGCGGTTTGAGGGAAATCATTAGACATACAGTAATGGGAAGGTCATGAGACATTAAGGGATTGTCCAGACTGTTAAACCGTCCTTTTGGAGTCCTTGGAATTGATGAATTACTACCAGAATATTTGGTACTGTAACAAATAACTTGCCTCAATGTCTGGCGAACCGATAACAAGAGCTGTAAAGCAACAAACAGCGCCCGGGCGCGCTTGGCACATTTCACTAGAAGAACTAAAAAAGAGCACTTGCTCACAGCAGGGATCTGAGCAGAACTTCAATTTATAGCTTTTTATAGCTGAGTAATTAAACTGAATCCAAAAATATTCAATATGATCCAATTCCTCAAGGAAAACGAATGACTTGGTGACAGGGCAATTTCTCGGAATAATTCCCAGCTCGGGTTCAAAAACGGAAAAAGAATGTAAATGTAATATCAGATGTTTGACTCATCACAGTTCGTGCTAAAAAATTTTTAAACACTCTTTACATTCAGCATACTGCTAATCAAGTCCAAAAGACTCAGTTAATAAGAGAAATTAAATATGAATCAAGTAAATCCTCGAATCCTAAAAGTCCTTCATTCACAAATCTACTTGAGAAGTACAAAAGTTCTTACCTTCAAATTTACTATCAAAAGTATTGAGCTTTTTATTACTTCATTACTTAGCTCACTATAGATATAGTAAAAGCGCAGTTACAGTTACAGTTAAAGTACAGTACTTCTCTTGTGACTACGTTGTTCTCCTCACTTGGATCCCGGACCTAATGAACACTTAAAGACTCCAGCAGATCACCTGAATATCAATCTGGAATGTTTTCTTTAGAAAAATAGTAATGTAACGTGGCTAGGATTAATATTTCCAGTCATTTGGAGCACATAACTGTTTAATCCAACCAGCATACAAACAGTTACACCCCCTGTCTCTGTCCATAAGCAAAATCAAACACTCAAAAAAAGGGTTAAGTATATACTCTTTCAACTCTTTAAGCTTGTCAAAATGAGTAATTTATCTGACAGCTATAAGATAATAGGTTGATTTTTTTTTTTTAAAAAGCCTCTGCAGTCATTGTAATAGCATGGCCCTGTGCTAATCATGGCTCCAGTGCACAGTGTCGCTTGCTCTTTAAGCGAGGCTGAGAAAGTAGAGTAGAGTGGCTCAGTTCGATGAGGAACTCAAGCAAAGAAAAGTGGAAAAATACCCACCGCCCGATGTCCGAGGACCTGCCAGGCAATCACTTAACAACTCGTTAGAGCAAATCAGGAACGTTAATCAGCGGCACATTAAAATCAGCGCTTGGCTCGCTTACCCGAATGGAGGAATACGAACAAACCGATACTCATTAAAGACTTGCTGCGGCGTCTCACACACCACTGACCGTTCATTCATTTCTCCAGCAGAAACCTGGAGCTCTTGGTCAATCTGAAAACTCTTACCAATGAAGCAAGGCGAAGCAAAGCTGGCGGCTGAAGTATGGATTGACGCGATGGCTCAGAAGCTGGATGTGGAAGCACTAGTAGGAAAAGATAAGCTCTTAGTTTCTGTGCAAGGGGAGTTTTAGCCAAAAGGAGGACTAATATGTGCTAACCCGTTCCTCGTGCCACCTGCTGATTGCCAAACTACTACCACTTCCCAACTGGGAGCACATGAAAGATGAAGAACGCCGTATGTGGCGAAGAGCCTCTCGCGTGTGAGTGATTCCCTCAGATCTCAGCAGGACTACCTTCATCTCCTTTCCTCTTTACACCCCGGGCAAAGGTTAAAGCCACATGTCTTATTCCGCCTACATACAGTACATGACTCTGTACGTCTCTACTCGATAAATTATCTACATTAGGAAAAACTAAAGCATATTATCATTGAGTGTCAGCGTGCAACACTTTATTTCTTGATGCTTTTACGAAGACATTCAGCAGTTAGAACATTTCACAGTAGTGCTGCTTTTGTACTGATGCAATTTGTGCTCAGAACTTGCCACACTGGGCCATTCAGAATTATGAGCTCAAATCAAAGTGAGTCATGCCAGGAACTAGTTTCTAGAAATTAAAAGCTTCAAAAGGAATTCACCCGGCATGCACGTTGGCAAGTGAGACAAGTCGCTCATAGCTAATCTCACGTAGTCACGTAGCAACCCATCCCATTTTCACCTGCAAATTTTATAATTCTGTTAAGAAACTTTAGTACCAATGTATAGTTTCTAAAAGCTAATTAGATAAACCCGAATCAAGCAACGCAATAACCAATGTCATAATTGATCGATTCATACTAGGTTCATTGGCAAACCGAATCGGTTTGAGGAATCAAACAAAAGTGCCATGCCAAATTGTAATTATTATTTTTTTTAATGCAAATTAGCACACTCGGTTTTTTACTTGCCACTTTCACTGACATCATGGTTTTATGATAGCAATATACATACAGTATAAAGTAATGAATATCTACAACTTAGCGAACATAGCTAAAGTACCTACATAATCTTCACTAGACACTGGCATCTGTTTGTTGAACAAATCTAATTATTTCAAATCCTGCTAACATGCTAATTTCTTTTGTTCACCCAGAAATGTGTAGGTGATATTGCAGGACTTCCTCCATGTAAGCAGTGATCAGGGCTATTAATTACATGAGAGCAGAGGGACGAGAGAGAGATGTGCATTCACCCAGCAGGTCTCAGAGCTGATTCTGGGCCTCCATTACCTCCCCACTCCAACATAACTCCTGGGCCTTGGCGATTACTAGAGCTTGATATGTATGCCTGGCATGATGTAACATGTCACCTCCAAACTCCCCCCAACAATCCCACGATGCAGCCTTGCAAAAATAAAGGGTTCAGTTTGTTTGAAATATACTGCAGTCAGGATGCAGATAGAGAGCACAATGCTGCCTCTCAGAGAGGAACAGCTACTGGTGATGTATAATAACAAACAATGTGAACGTTGGTTTCATCTTCTATAAAGGTACTATAATAAGTGAAACTGAATTTTGAGTGTTTGGTCGCAGTTTTTGCACATTTCCACATTCTGTGCCTCTCTACACCACCACATTAATAACTAGATGTAAAAGTAATCAATGTGTTATTAAAGGTTAGATTTTTATTTAACATCAATAAACACCAGTGACCCAGATCCATTAACATTCACACATGCCCATGCTATAACACTGCTTCTACCATGGTTGCCAGATTGAATGCAGTTGACCATCATTCCAGTACAAGTTAAACTTGATTTTATCTGTACAATGAATTTTATAAAGGCTTTAATATACTGTTTCGAGCAAAGTCTAATCAGCCCTTCTGTTTCTCGAACACTCCCAGGGGTTTGCATCTTAAGGATTTGCAGTCATGAGGGTGTCTCTTGACTGTAGGCATTGCAGTGACTGCTCATGATATTCCCTACCACCTCTAGAGGGTTCTTGATTGGCTAGATGTTGTGAAGCGGGTTTTTCTTCATCGCCACAGAAAGAATTCTACAATCATCTGTTTAAAACATCTTTCCTGATATTTCAGATATTTTGATGTTAAATTTCTCCTTTTATAAAAATTTATACTTTGATTGTCTCCTTCATTTGCACTCACATCTTTTTGAACTGCATATTGAGATGTAAAACAGCCACCACATGCGTTTTCCACCCTTGGGATCAACACCAGTCCTTAAGTTCCATCTTCTTAATTTGACGAAATGCCGTGACCATAAACCACAGTCAACTGTCCAATTACTTTTAAGCCAGAAGGGACCTTGCCAGAAATAGCTCATTCTTAAAAAGGGCGTTGCCGCGCACCTGGAGGCCACATTAGATGATAAAGATAAGAAGTGTTCCAAGTGTAACATGGTAACTGAGTGGAACCCTAAACACAGGCCAGCATAAGAACATGAAGCTTTGGTTATTTGTGAAGAAAAGCTGTAGCAGTAACACATAAACAGTTCATTATTACCATTATCATTAACTGTGGTACTACTGATGAACATTAAAGATAGCACCGGTGAAGCACGTCTCCTCTAGAACTTTAGCGTGGAAGAATCCATACATCGGCATGAAGCAAATTACAATATAGATCTCCTCATGTTCAATAGCGTGCCATTCTAAAGAGTCCATACCACTCCATCAGGTTCATCCTCTTTAATTACAAAGCCTTAATGTTGTGTAATGGGAAAATTCTTTCGGCCTAGACTGAAAATAGGTCTGGACTGAAGGAGGCAAGTCACATAACTTATTACGGGCAGGACGCCTCATGATTCGGTAACTTTCTGTGACTTTCTCAATATCCCATCAGAAATTCTGATGAAACTGACAGGCATACATACACTTCTTAAAAACAGAAGTTCAACACGTGCAAAGAGATTATCCTAAAACATGTGCATTAAATTATCCTTATTGCACTCAAACGTATTACTTGTCATTTTATTACATGGCTCCGTTTCATGTTAAAGACTTGTAGACATTTTTAAGACCTTTTTTTTCCCACCAGATTTTTTTCCCCACACCCTTTATGTTCAGCTTTTTTCCTTCACTTTTTATATTAACTTAAGCATAAAAAGAAAAGGAAATGAATTGTAATATACAGTAGAAAAGCTGTCAGAGAATAAAGGAATGATTGAAGACAATGGATTTAAAACTGCAGTGGCTTATTACTAGCTCCAGAAATAAAAAGAGAGGATATGCATTTGGAGATTAAGAGCTTTTAAATATTCTGTTCCGATACCACGTAAAAACCCTAGTCAAGACTTATAGATTTAATTAGCATTAATGAAATATTTAACAAACAAAATTTAAAAATGTGACCATGAAATCTATGTCTTTATGTAAACTTTTATTTATAGCCTAGTGCTAGTGTAATATCATCAAGGGTATATCTTTTCTAACTTTTTGTAAGTAATGAACATGAAAAATTTTTATATAGTGGCCTTTCATAAAATAAAATTTTATTTATTTAAAAGATATAACCTTAATGTTACTAGTCCAGAATTCTTTATTTTATTTGTTTTTTAACAAAAAAAAAATCAAACAATTAGTGCATATTATCAGAACCTATTACATATCAATCCATTTGTGTGCTATTCCAGTAAGAATAATATTACACCTTAATTGGATATAACATGACCCTGAGCTGCCAGGTCATACCAAATACATAACCCTATGACCTCTCCATTTGTACCCTAATTAGCACTCACTCACTCACTCATCTTCTATTTCGCTTTATCATATATTCAGGGTCGCGGGGACCTGGAGCCTACTGCAGGAGACTTAGGGCACGAGGCAGGGTACAGTACACCCTGGACAGGGTGCCAATCCATCGCAGGGCACACACACTCATTGACACAACGGGCAATTTGTGAACATCAATTAGCCTAACCTACATGTCTTTGGCATGTGGGAGGAAACCGGAGTACCCGAAGGAAACCCACCAAGCACGGAGAGAACATGCAAACTCCATGCACACAGAGACGGGAATCAAGCCTGGCGGGGAATCGAACTCGGACCCTGGAGGTGCAAGGCAACAGTGCTAACCACTACAGCACCATGCCACCCCTAATTAACACCACAGTCTAAGAGAAATGTCAGTCACAATATTTTGAAAAAAAAAATATATATATATATCGCCCTGATCAATGCACGTTCTTACATTGGACCAATGAGCGCACTCTACCCACACACTGAGGAGGATGGTGTGGGAAAAAAAATAACCACAAGCTGTTGCAAGAAATAAGTTCTTCCTCAGAGTGTAAACTTCACCAAGTCTGGCTTGAAATATGACTGGCATCATCCTGGGACCAAACGGAACTGATGGGGCATACATGAGTATACTGTAGTTGGTGATGTAAAAGTGGTGGCATGCACGGAAATGTAGCCCATAGTTGCTGTAAAATCTGCCACTGGGGCTTTTTGAAGATTTAAGAACAAGAAGGTTATAGAGCATTTGCAGACAGACGATGACCATGACACCAGTCACAACAGGGGACGGTACTATGTATTTTTGTTGAAATTACAAGAAGGTTGAGGTGTATTTCGGAAAGGAACAAAAATTAAGATTTTGTCACACAGTTAAAAGCAACCTAACAACTTACAGCTTCTGTTCTGCTGATTGTCTTCATATGCAGTATGTTGTGGTGGATTTAAGTTATACAAAAGATAAAAGTGTGCAAAAATGGATGAAAAAGATAATAAGGATATTTAATTATCAGAAAAAGTTTAAGTTGTTATCATAATGGGATTGCCTCCGGGGGGTACAAATATGTGATTCCTCCTGGATTTGGTGGCGTTCACTGGGGATAGTGTTGGCTCATTCAGTGCTTCTTTGTCAGATGAGACAATGCTTGGAAGATTGTGTGCTTTAAGCTTTATAAAATGATAATGCAAGTGATTAATTTATACTGACATTTCAAGATTTCTAATTAATAGCTAACTAAATGTTCTAGGGTTAAATCCCAAAAAGATGGAAAGCTAGTGCACTAGTCTGTTTTGGCATGTAGGTGGTGGAATGAACTTCCTCTGGATGTCCATACAGCTTAAGTCTCTGGCAATCTGTTATCAATGACTAAAGACCCATTCGTTTTTTCAATATTTGGGAGTCAAATAGGAGACAAAGTGTTGTTTAAGGGACATTACGTCATCACATGTATTTTTAACTACTTTTGAATGTGGGCTTTGGCACAATTGCCACTGCTGGAAGGTTTAGACTTAACTACCCTTTAGACTTAACTACTATAACTACCGTTTCCAGCAAGGTGACGGCAAACATACAGTACCTCCAAATTAACAGAGAAATGTTAAGGAAACCTGACCAGGGAAGTCAACATCTGGAGAACTAAAAATATATTGGAGCTTAAAAAGACTGAACAAAGATCTTTGTACATGTTTTTATTTTAACTTGAAGCCTAAAATACCTTGCTAAAACAGCTTTGGCTCAAATGGTTAAGACTCTGGGTTACTGATAGGAAGGTTGGCGGTTCAAGCCCATGCACTGCCAAGTTGCCACTGTCGAGCCCTTGAGCAAAAGCCGTAACCCTATCTGCCCCAAGGGTATCCGACTGTATTCTGGTTGACCCTGTGCTCTAATACCAGGTTCCTCACTGGGATATGTAAAAAACAAATTAACCGTACATGCGCGAGAAATATTTGAATACAATACGAGATACTATTGAGAGATGCACAGAGTTTAGTTGTTTTTTTTTGCACAAGACTGACTATAAAGGTAAACTAGTTTGATAATTGTAAATATTTGTAAACTAGTTTAATGTTTAAGAAATTATTAATAAGAAAAATCCAAAATACTTTAAAGTCAAATCATTAATTGCACGTTACTCTTTAAATATCATTTATATGTTCATATATTTTATGTGATTCTCATCTTTTCTTCAAATTTTATTATATTTTATTATATTTAATTAAATATTTTCTATTTTATTATTTGCACATAGTGTATAGTGGTTTTTATATATTTTTCATATTTTGCTAATTTTTTTTATTATATTCTTATTTCATCTTCTTTATTTAAATGCTCTATTTTCTTTTTAAACAGTAAACGAAAAAAAGTTTTTTTTTTTTCCTGTAAGCCTACTATTTGGCTTATCTCTTTGGCTATATACATGTGTATTGCAATGCACTGTGCATGACATCATCTGTTCTATCTATTATAAGAGAGAGCTTGATGTCTGTTAGTCCATTCTCATCACAGTAATAATGACACACCAGTGGTGCATGTATGATGATGGCATGTTTGCACTATGAGTGTTCTCCTACTGAAATACAACCAGAGATTCAATAACAGGAGATTTAATAAAAAACACACAAGATTTATGTTCACTTGTAAAAGTATGGAAAACGGAAATCTATGCAGACAGCCTCTACAGTAAGCCGCCACTCTACCCCTTCACATAGATCTTCATAGACGTGATGGGGGTAAAGTTATTGTTCAATAATTCATTAGCCTAACAGCGTCTTACAAACAAGTGGCCTGCCTGCTTTCAAATTATATCCTGTCATCATGCATCTTTAAAAAGCAGTGAGGCTCTGAGGATCCACACAATCAACATGAGAGACGAACACGCTCTCCGAAACGCTTTTTCATTCTCCTTATTGACAACAAAAGACGTGTGTTCTTCTGCAAAGCTTTGTAAAAAGACGGCGACGGAGCGGGCGAACGAGAGCGATGGTGAGCCGTCATGCTCGAGACATTCGTAGCAAACTATATAAAAAGAAAAAGGGGGTAAAAGCCAAAGTCTTTACTGAAAGAGATGCATTTCAGTCGATAGAGTTCTTCAGGTTGGTTGTCAGAGGATGCTTCACTCTTAAGGTCTTGTTCTGTCTCTCTCTGTCCATCACTGATTGAGACTAGTGGACATATTCACTTCACAGGAAGAAAAGTGCCTTCCCTTGCTGGACGCATTGACTTTAATAGTGAACCCAGCTGTCTGGAATCGACACCAAAGCTACGCTCTGACAGAGAAACCACTATGGTCGACATCAGAGTTTATTGGACCCAGTGGAGCTCTGGGTAATAATCAGTTAAGATTAATGAACATGGATCCAAAGTATTCTATCCACTGTAATAGAACTTTCATCTAGTTGTCGGACCCTGTACAGTATCATAGTGTGCAACTAGTAAATGCTGTAGCAGAAGGAAAACTGTACATATACGGTATTGTCACTTACATGCTGCTTCACAGCTTTATTAACTCCATTAAATAATAACTGTGAGTGGAATACTTGCTCTCCCATATCAACAATAAAAACCATCGCCTGTAAGAAGTGAACACCATCCTTACTTCAGAAAGTGTTACACTGCCCACTAACAGTATGTTAGCAGCAGTTTGAAAAGATCTGGCCAGCTGGCTTCACGTGCTATGGAGCGTGCTAAGGATGGCCTTTCATGGTTGACAGCTGTTATTTAATAAAGAAGAGACGCCAGACAGGTAGGAATCGGCCATGAATATATTAGGGAGAACATCAGGGGAATAAATAAATCTGCTTCAGAACTAAATAAAATGCAAAAATACTGTCAGTCTGTTTTGATTACTGATTATATATTTACCAAAAATGGTGCGTTCTTTGTCCTATTTTGTAAGTTGACTGAGATGATTTTAGTCACAAGTTGATCGTCTTCAAGTTTTTTTGACACGATTTGTTATTTAAGAATTCATGCCAAGACATGTGTTCTTAGACTAAGCAGCTTAATGAATAAATTATAAAACATTTTGGTTAAAGAGATGTTTAAAAGCCATTGGCAAATATATCTTCAGGTATAAGCAACCTGTCAGAGGTAAAAATACAGTATAAGCTTAAATTACTGAACCGTTACAGTATAAACACAGACATATCCAGTCTGCAGTCAGACCTATTTTAGTTTTCACATTACAATAAACAGAATGTTAGGAAGCTGTCCAAAAAAGAATCGCACGTTCTAAGATTTCATTTAATTCCCTTTAGGTTTGATTATGGCAGACAATGTGGTGGCTAGTTTATGTGTGCAAATGATTTCTCATGCTCCCAGAATCACTTTCCAGAGTCCTGGAATACACACATGCCATCACTTTATGAATGTGATAACCTGGTCATTCAGTACGCTCAGGTCGTCAGCTGACTTCAGTTTATTGCCACATAATGTTGTGAGCCGACACCTGACCCCAGATCATATCACTGTCTTCAGAGGACTGTACAGTGGGCGCTGTGCATGATGGGTGTGTTTCCCTTCTCACCATCACGCACCCATCACTCTGGAAGAGGGTCAATCTGGACTTGACCACATGACCTTTTTCCATTGCTCTAAAGTAAAATCTTTAGGCCCCCTAGCAACCTTTCCTGATTAGCCTCACTAACAAGTGGTTTCCGCATGGCAACACAGGTGTAATCCCAATCCTGTGAGTTCTCATTACACGTGTGTATGAGATGTACGTTATAACTTTTAATACAAAGCATAGCTATAGTTTTTACTGGTTGTACTTTTAATTGCTTTTAGACCTGGTTTCTTAAAAAAATAGACATATAAGTATTCATCTTTATTATCTTTATTGTTACTTACAGTACCACATGCACATAACTCAACAGTATATATGGGAGCTCTGAGATAAGAAAACTAAAAATTTTTTTCATCTGATTAATTCATATTTGTGTTTGTAAGAAAAAGAGAGAGAGAGAGAGAGAGAGAGAGAGCGTGCACATGCAGCTATGCATATGTGCGTGTTTGTGTGTGTGTGCGCGCATGTGTGCGCATAATTAAAAGGTTAATTGGGGAGAACTGGGAATAAAAACTGACTCACAGTAACACATGGTTAGTAATTATCCATATTCTCTTCAGGTGTGAATCCTCTCCCACTAACCTCTCGCATGACTTTCGCATTCTTGACCACGCCCCAGCCAGCACAAAATCTGATTTTAGCGGTTGTTTAGCCAGATCACTCACAGTTCATGCAAGAATCAAGCACAGCAACGCCATGAATGAATTGACAATTACGTTTGCTGTCGACTAATATGTCGATTTTGGTCGAGGACATTGCCCTAACATGCACCACTAATATGATTTTGTAGGTTTCTGGCATGTTTGCGCCATTACAAAATAGCGAGCTCATTAATATTCAACTTAACAAAACGAAAATGCAATGTGTACAGGAATTCTAGATGCCTACGGTAAAGCATAATAAACTATTAATGTTTAAAGGGTTTATTTGCTTGCTATCGACATCAGTGCTACACTATACTGTATTTACACTCATAAAACCAATACTGTCCAAATATTGTAGCATCCTGTGAGGTCCTAATCTTCGGCCCTGAGGAATCCCTTCTTGCTCATCATCACACACAGACTGAGGAAGGGGAGGTAGGGTAAATCATGTCAAACTATGCATGCAAGGTGTCTTAGCAAAGCTTTCACAAGCGCTATTCAGTTAGGGCTTATTCGAGTCCGGTTTGCACCTGGAGGATGATGAAAAACAAAAGCATGATGATGCTTTAAGGATCCTTTCAAAGTGTCAGAAACATTCCCTGATGTTTAGCCCTGATCACTTCCCTGATGTTTAGCCAGTCCAGCCGCCCACCACCACCATACGTTCATCATCAACCCGAAGGGCTTGTGTGTCTCTCGTGCATTAATAAATAGAGAACCAGTGACTGAACCAGACTGTGTTTTTCCACACATTCACTGTCTATTATTGCCTAATGTCTTTTTTTCTTCTTTGGAAGAGTAGAAGTTCATCTATTTCCATACTACCAAGCTAACAAGCCAGACAGAAAACAAATGTACACAATTGCACAGGTCTGCACCCACTCACCGATATACTCAAAGATGTAGACGACAAAGAAGGGTGTGACGAGATCGTTGATGCCCTGGACGTAACCGCTGGCGGGATGCCGGATGGCCCAGATGAACAGAATCCGCTCAAAGATCTGAAAAAAGACCGAAAAATAAATCTATATTGTAATCCACGGTATAGAAGAACAACAAACAAACTTGTGTTAACATGCAAAGCTATGGAACCTTGCACAAGGTCACATTTGACTGCTATTAATTAGACACACAGACAGCATCTCCTCATTTAGCCAGCAATCAATTAAGCAAATCAATTAAGCTCTCGAAAGTAATTAGCATCACAACATTCAATAGAGCAGACGATCAAGGGTGACAAAAAATGTCTGGAAGCAGTGTGCCTGGAAGCGGGTGTGCAAGGGTTAGTACAGTACTTAAAGAGAACATGGCAGAAGATAAGAGGAAATCTAGATGCCTTCTGATGATCTTGTGATGTAACACACATCAATGGGGATTTTTAAAGAGATTGTTTGAGGTTTTTCATGTCTGTCTTAAATCAAAACTGATGTGCATGTAGGTACATTAGAACAGGTCTAGACTGTTAAAAACTTTTCCAAAGTCTGTCATCCAGAATGCAAGTACAATGGTGTATTTAGTACAAATTTAACTCTATACTTTCCCCAGACTTAGCCATACAGCTAACCTGAACTAGGCTTTTAAGGAATAAAAGAGTTATGTTTGTACTATCCACACCAACTCAACTTAGCTAAGTGGGACTGCAGAAGCGTTAGATGAGTTATTAGCTGAACTCTGGAATGCATTTTCGCCCAGAACGAGGTTTGTGGAATTTGGCCCAGGTTACTTATATATTGCATTTTAGTTCCTAATTACACACTTTACAGACATTATAAGAGCATGAACATTAATAAAAACAAGACCTAGGGTAACGTACTTACATGCAGCTCAGTTTTGAAGACTTGAAAGAAAGATTAAAAAATAAATAAAAAACACTGTGATCCATTTGCATTAAGGAATTAGAGGATAAAACTCACACAGTGTATTTCGATGTACATGAGAGTTATAGCAGCAAAGTTATTGCAACTAATCTGAAGCTAATAACTGTTAGCTATTTATTTAATTCTGCCCCAGGCTATTTCCGCATGTACACAGATGCTTTAGAAGATGTTGCTTTTAACCTGTGTGTTTTTAGCGATTCAAAAACTATAGCTGATATCGCGAGGAAAAAAATGCAAATGAGCACACAGGCCCTGTATGTCAAGCGCCTCAGGAAAAACAAGCACATGCATGAGCATACTGAGCAGTAGAGAAGGGAAAATGCAGAAAAACTCATGGGCAAACGTTTTACACCAAAACTGACCAAGACGAGCGTTCGATATGTGTCAGGTGGAATTAACGTGAGAATAAAATGTTTACCGGAACTTTTGGCAAATTGCGAATATTATCAAATAAGAAATATCAAGCAACAATCATAATAAACCTAAGATAATTCCTACCTAACACATTTATATTTATAACAAAAAACAAGGTTTAAAAAAAAAATAATAATAATATATATATATATATATTTCTTTCTCAATCAACACTGGATTTTTTTTGTGTCCAGCTCAGTCATCCCAGGCTCATTTAATGTTTTTATGTTCTTAATATTTAGTAGTGCTTTTAAAGTCTTACAAATTACAAAAACTAGTCAGATTTATTTATAATTTCCTAACACATGATTTCAGAACACTAATTATAAGATTATTATAATTAGATTAGACTAATTTTCCAAACTTACATATTTTTTTTAGTTGCCAGGTAATTCTGCTTCTGCTTCTAATTCAAGAAATAAATGCTTAATACTTGCAAAATTATCTGCCAAGAGAAGAAGAAATTATGTTTGAAAATTAGCATTACTCCCTCCCTAACTGTCTACACCGCTTTATCCTGTTTACAGGGTCGCGGGGAATCTGAAGCCTATCCTAGGAGGCACGAGGCGAGGTACACCCTGGATGGGGTGCCAATGCATCGCAGGGCTAACAAGCACACACACACACACGTTCCCATACTACGGGCATTTGGAAACAACAATTATCATAATATGCATGTATTCGGACTATTCGGAGTACACTTGACCTTACCAGCAACAATCCTTGATGCATCAATGTAGGTAACAACAGTGACTAAACAGCATTTAGGCTGCCTATGTGTATAAGAAAATGTGGAAACCTGTCAAAGTTAGTTGCCTATCAACTTTTCCTTTTAACAACATAAAGAACAGTGAATAGAGCTTCCAATTCTGTATTCATTCCATCTTCATTACCTTAGGCTATTTTTACTTTCTCGTTTCTTACAACGCAAACACCTCTATCTTCATTAAAGCATCTTTTCGTAATCTTTTTCTTCCCTGTCAGCTTGCTTGAATTAAAGGAAACTTGTGGAGAAATAAAATAAAAAAGAGAGAGACTTTCTCTCTGGTGTCTGACAAGTCAAACTGACACCTGGCTCACGCAGAGAAGCTTTCAGACCGTCATGTTCACATCAAGCCATAAATAAACTCATGGCTCGAACTGGGTCTGAAACACCAAACAAGTTTTTTCCTTACATGCACCAATGGGGCGACTTAATACAGGTTCTGTCCATCCACTCACGAGGTACGTTCAACTACTCCATTGGGTCCGAATGTTCAGAATCATTTCAAAATGAGGATTAAACAGGACTTGGAACTTCTCTTTTCTTGGACATACAGAATCCGCTATTATTCTTCAGCAGACGCTCATTACAGACATAAAAAGAAATCTAAGGTCAGCTGAAGCGTCTTGACAAAGTGAGATTTGATACGTCTCAATAGATTTTGACATCTATTTGCTAAGCACACTTGCTCTTCTTTAGCACAGTGATGGCCTTCATTTTCCAAAAAATAAAAACGGAACGTTTGAAGGGGATGTATAAAGGCTGATAACTATAACAAAAACCTAACAGCCAAAAGAACCTTGGTCTCCTTTAAACAACCAAAAAAAAAGATCTTGAGGAAGAGAGCACAACCCCTGCTGACTGCGGTCACATGGCGCAGGCTTAACTCATAGCCTACAATGGCTCTCCGCTTGGGTAGCTGGCTCGCCACGTCTGTAAGAGTTACACACCGTGTAGAATGCCAAAGAGAGGCTGAGAGATCATCACAGTCAGAGGAGTGTCCACTAGAGAGGTAAAAAGGTGTTGTTGGCATGCAGGGCAAGGTGCAAGTAAGTGAGAAAGGGTGCAGCTGTGAGTATGAATACTTCAGCCACCACACAAGCTTCACCCTTTCCCTGGAGCCATTTAGAGAAAGGCTGTTGCATGTTGGTGGTCAGAATAAAAAGTGGCAGTAAAAGCCTTTTCCTCAATAGATATAAGCGAGTCAACATGTAGAAACGTAAGCTTTTATTGTTCATATGAAGCAGAACAGTATAGGAAGTTGGTGGATAGGAGTATGTACCTACAGTATACTTGAACTGATGCTTTACTCTATGATGAGACTCGACAGCTCCCAGATGTGCACATCCAACAACAATTGTGCAGAAGTCTTGAGCTCATTTCTTAATATAAAAAGTATACAATGGCTGACAATGTAAAATATAAAGAAATAAGCGGGGGGCTCAAAACTTTTGCACAATACTGTATGTATATATACTATTTTCTCTCCCAGAATAAATCACAAATGCAAGTATATCAGCGTGAGATTATTTTTCGGACTCATTTTGAAGTGAAAAAGGAGAAGATTTTGAAGTGACTATTTATTACAGACAAAATTATTTCAACTATTTAACTGTCTTCAGAATTGAATAGAACGCAAGTGTCTGTATCAAGTCTGTATGAAAAAAGTGAAATAACAGAAAATCTTCTAGAACGATGGGTTGCTGCAACGAGCTGAGAGTCTTTTTATGGCTTTGCTGTTTTTCAAGTCTTTCTATTTTGACTGTTTCTAATAACCGTTACCCAATCAGTTCCTACAGCAGGTTCTAACATTACCATGCTTAAATTGTGCCCTCTGCCTCCCACACAAACAGATGGATGATAAACTGGATTCAGAGATCTGCTGCACGTAAGAACAGATGAATCTTCATTCCTCTTGGGTTCTCTTTGGCTGTTTCTATGCGCTGTTCTAGTCACAGAGGGGTTCACACTACGTGCTTCATCGCAGACATTAACAAACATGCGGTGCTGAACCATTCACACCACACGAGTAATCGCCAAGACATGAAATCTTAATAGGAAACCAGCTTTGCTGTTCCAAGTGTCTTGGACAAACTGCAAAGCTCTTCTGAAGATTGTGGTTCTCACTTGCTTCCTTCTGTGCAGGTTACTTTCTTGTATTCTGTTTTAAAGCCCTACTAATTCTGAAGGTTTAGACAAAAAATGTGAAATGTTTATCCATGCTTTAAGAGGACGCTTACAGACTTGCATTGCACTTACAATAACCAGCGTCAGCCTTGCCTCTTCATGTGCCATCAAAGTTCTGAAATTTGTTTGACTGCTATGCAATTTCATGAAGACTTAATTAGAATTCATCTAAAGCTCAAAAAACGTACTATGTTTTGGAGACAAATCTCCTTTAAAATTTCGAAGTGCAAACCCCAATTTTTACATCAATGCAGCCATTCACTGGCCTACTGTCCATGATCGCGTCTTTTCCATGTCTTGCTGATCAGCCACAATACTATCACCACAGCTAGATGAATTGAATAACATTTATTATCAATATATATCAGTAAACTGGAGACAGGATCATTGGTACCCGAGGCTTTTGGTTACCAAAGGCCAGTCTGGTCCAATCTCACATTAAAGCTAACGTAGAACTGAAAATAGTCAATGCGGCCCATGGTAGAAAAGCGCCAGAACAGCAAGTGCATGACAGATTGCCGTGGAGGCGTTTAGTAGGCAGGGAGTTCAGGGTTGATAATCTGGCCTCCAAATTCCCCAGATCCCAATCAAACTGATCCAAGTGGCCCCACCGCGCAACCCATAGCACTCAGCACCCAGATGATCCGCCGCTAACGACCTGGTGGCAAAAACAGTATTGTCAAGTGCATTTGCAAAACCCATCACGTGATCTAGTTTCACCCATGATGGAACCCAGCATCTCATGAAGACCTACCCAAGAAAACGAGCAAAACTCACCTCTGCTGCATTAAGAGTTACCAGCCACAAAGATTACCTCAGGTCAGAGCTGTTATGAAGGCTTTACAGAGCATAAGTATCAGACACATCTCAATATCAACTGCTCAAAGTAGATAATTGCATATTTTGGATGCCTTCAGCCTCGTTTTATAATGTAGAAAGAAATAAAAATCCTTGGAATTAGAAGGTTTGTCCAAACTTTAACTGGCAGTGCATTTTCAGAAACTAGTTTAGTAATTAAGGTTAGTAAGCATGTAATTCATCTCTAAACTGCGCCAGGCATCTCATATTATGTGATGTGATCTCTGCGTGAAGCACAAATTGAATAGTGCTTTCACCATGGCCCTAAAATCCTTACAAGACTCAGAACATTCAGTACCTACTGCACATATTCCACCTGGTACTGGGGGCGGACCTGCTCCTCCTGTGAAAAATTGCTTGAACCTTAAGACATCAAAGAGAATATTCAATCTGTCACACTTTCCAGTTTCCTTCCCTCTTCTGGCGCTGCCTGCCCACGTCTTACACGTTTCCCAAATGCCTAGGTATTAGGCAGAGAAGTGCGTGTCAACTGACTTAAACAGTTTAACGCATTTGTGTTTGTTTTTTTAATCAAAGAAAGGCCAATAAAATAGAAGGTTATGAAAACTATAAAGGGAGAAGATATTGTGAGTCTTCCCTATTAAAAAAAAGCATATTCTTTATTCCAAAGTCGCCACACAAGCACACCACGCACATGAGGCAACACAGAACTACAGTATACTGTATGCTTCATTATGAAGAGCAATGTTCCCTCGCTAAACCTAAGCAGGACGTGTCAGAAGTGTGGGTTAGTGTCTTGGTGACTCCTTTTTCAAACACATGCTCATGCTCACACACACACTTTAGTGAGCTCTCTGGAAACACGTCCAACACAATACAACAAAACCCACAAAGCACATTTTGCGTAAACTGCTCGGCTCTTTAATGAAATACTGTGTCTGCGTGTCTGTGTGTGTGTGTGTGTGTGTGTGTGTGTGTGTGTGTGTGTGTGTAAGAGTGATGTGATGTATAAAAAAGTGTATGCAGGATTTAGGTGGTATTATGTGTGGGTCAAGCGCACACAGGAAAGAGCATCAAGGTGAGTGGACTGAGTGGTGTGGACGTCTCACCTCTTGCACAGAAGCTTGTTGAAAGAGAGGAATAAGAGGATTAGTTCTCGGTATGTCAATGTGAATCTGCAGAGAAGAGAACAAACACAAAAAAAAAAGAGAGAGACACAGGAGCAGAAGCAGGTTAGGACGGTCTCGGAACAGCCATTATAGATCGACAGGGAAGGGGAATCTGGTCGTGGATGGTGACGCGTGTCTGGCTGAGAACTGAACAACATTTAAGAAAACAACTAGATTTTTTTCCTGAACATGAATTCATTATCAACTGATTCGATTTACCCCTTTGAAGTCACAGTCACCTGAATTATCACATAAAGAAGCAACGTGTTCGAGTGATGTAAGAGTGTGTAAAAGTGATGTTCGGGAAAATAATCAATATGTTGGTTTTTGATAAGTTTTATTCCTCTCCGTCCATAGCAAGTTACCAGCCATTACAATTTTGTCATCTGTTTATGTTAATTATTAAACACTTTAACCATTTAGAGTTATATTTTATGTTGTGTTAATCACTAACTATATTATAGCAGCTACAATCTCTCTTTAGTCAGACTCTCTCTTCAAAAATAATTCATCTTTATATTCTCCTTACAGAACGCTTAAAAACATGGCAGAATATAGTACATCTGATACGAGGGGCGTTCAAATCAAACCGGGACTTGTGATGAAATTTCTGGTAAGTGACAGCTTAAAAGCGATTGACATCTACAGAAGACTTCAAGCACAGTACGCTGATGAGACTCACAGCCACAGTAAAACATCTGAATGGTGCAAACGTTTGAAAGTAGGCCGTACATCCATGAATAAGCCAACTGAAACGCCTTGGAATGCCAGATTCTTGAAAATCTATGAACAACTTGTCATCAACTCGTGGGAACTGTACACACAATCATTTACAGACACCACTGGCTCCGGCATACTGAGAAAACTTCCTACCTTGATGGGATCCAAGCACTAGTGAAACACTGAGATAAGCAGGGGATTATAGAGAGAAATAAAGGTAGTTTTTATTTTCATAACTGGAAGTGTTCGGTTAAGGGCACTGGTGGCTCAGTGGTAGGCGTTTGGCCTGCCATGCGAAAGGCCCGGGTTCGATTCCCAGCCAGTGCCCGAATTCCAGTCCCAAGCCTGGATAAAAATGGGAGGGTTGCGTCAGGAAGGGCATCCGGCGTAAAACCTGTGCCAAGTTGTAGTGCGGACTGGGTATTCCGCTGAGGCGACCCCTTGCCGGGAGCAGCCGAAAGACCAACAATAACAACTGGAAGTGTTGGGTTATTTTACACAATCAAATGTCCCGGTTTGATTCGAGCACTCCTCGTTCAGATTTAGCTCATGTGGAGCGTCCACCATACGAGTCCCCGGAAAAAGCTGTTACTATACAAGCAACAACTACAAAATGAATGCTGTAATATAAACCAATCAATATGGTTGGTCAACACCAATGTGGTGTAACCCGAGAGAGATGAGCAGGAAAAGTTACTTAAAATGTGTTTAAACTTTCAGCCAGTCCTACAAGTTTTATTATTTTATTTATTTATTTGCTTTTTAAATGTTAAGATTGAATGTTTCCAGATGCACAACCTTGTTTCACTGAAAAAACAACACCCATTACATTTTTGCTGGGATTGTCATTTTTTGACATGGGTGGGGGAAAAAAGTGCTGACTCAAACACGTCAATACATCAGAACTGAAATTGTGTTAAAGACTAAATACAGAGCAATAATCTTATGGGGAAGATAAAAAGAAGAAGAAGAACATGTCCTCGGTTCCGGGGACGGTTTTTATTTGACAAAGACAAATAGCAAAAGAAGTGGAAGGAGAGTGAAGGGAAACTGCTTTATGTAAATTGTTCTAATTTGAATCGAACTTTCGGGTGTTTTTGATGACGGACAAAAAGACTTTCGAGCACAAAAAGAAATATTGCATCCCATTCAATATGTAACTGTTTAATTAGCTTAGTAATACCGCTCTGAAATAGTTTCTAAATAAATGTGTGCTAATATATAAATGTTTTTTTTTTCCCTGTCAATTTTTATGGATGCTTTGAAACAAAAGATCAGCTGAACTTCTACAAAAGTTTCTGTATAAAGAAAAAGAAAAACATTTGATGTCCAGCCATAATCACACAAAAGATCGGTTGTAGACTTCAAAGGGTTAAATACACAAAAATAATCCTGCTTTGACTAGAATTAGGGACTAAGACTAAGAGTAGAGAGGCCGGTGTGTAATTGGTCCCAACCCTTCAGTTTCAGTCTGAGACTCGAGCCAGCCATCAAACCAGATCAGACAGACAAGCGAGACAGACAGTCAGATAGACACATGGCACTGAGTGACAAGCTGCTGGCAGGAGGCGGATTATTTTGCGTCGGCGTCTCCGCTCCATCCTGCCTCTTACCTCTGTGACACTCGGCTGGAGCACTAAACTCTCCGGACTCATCCGGGGAATATCTATTTGGATCTGATGGTGTAGAGAGAGACACATACATACATACACACTACATACTGTACACAGAAACATGGATTGTACAACTGCAGTGTAAGAGAATATGATATGATTATATTTAACCCCAAGAGACACATAAACATACACCAACACACACATCAACGATAAGCAATGACGGGACGTGCTATTAGAGGAAAATAACCCACGCTGGAACGATGTAAAGTTACTGTTACCCCTAGAGTCTATGAGCAGAGTAGGGCGGTGAGAATTTCCACGCCTCGCTCACTGAGCTGTTCGCCCACTCCGCTCCCCCGCTCTAAGCCGCACCAGTCCGATCCACTCATTATCGCTTAGCGCTCAACTCAGACTGTATCCTGTTCCACTCAAATCACCATTCTGCCATTTGACTGGACAGTGTTGGAGGACTTTGCAAGGCACAGATGCATTCTGGGTTGAGCTTTAGCATTCAGGCTTGTGGTGCGAGCGAAACTGGAGCAGGACATAGCATGAAGCTCCATCCATGTTTTAAAAAAACACACACCTCCATTCCACTTATGCTCGTCACCACTATGAAGTGCATCATTTTCCTGTAACCAGTGTTTATTCCTCTTACACCATAAATATGTGCTTATGTAAACTTTTGTGTATGAATGAACAACAGGTAACCAACTTATTTTTATATTTAGTGATTTAGAACAGCCATGAAATAACTAAGCTCTCCTATGCTGATGAACGTTACTTTCTTCACTGGTTATTCTTTTTCCCCCTCATCTCTGCTAAACTTGTTATTGTTGTTAGTTTTTCGGCTGCTCCCGTTAAAGGGTCAGCACAGCAAACCAACTGATCCGCACAACAACTTGGCACATGTTTTACGCCAGATGCCCTTCCTGATGCAACTTTCCCATTTCATCCAGGATTAGGATCGGCCCTGCATCCAGTGTCCGGGGTTTGGACATTGGCTGGGAACTAAACCCGGGTCTTCCACATGGTAGGTGAGAAACCTACAACTTGGACCTCTCTGCTGAACTCAATAACAAAAAAAAAAGCACAGTCCCTGACTTAAGTAAAATCTTAAGCTTTATCTCTAACTGCTATAAAGCTCTGACCCTGAAAACCCATTCCCTGAATAAACATCCCTTTACTAAGAACTTCACATCAACGACTGTCTGAAAGTTGAGTCACCTGAACTGTACGACCTCTTGTTTCGCAACTCAATCAAGTGGCTTCTTCGGTCTGAGGAAGGTTGTATAGAGACCCTAAGTGTACCACCTAGACTGTTAAAAGTCACCATTTTAGACCAGGTAAGCACATCTATGGAGTTTTTCTTCTCTGCCAGCACAGGCATATTCCAGGAATCAAATTGTGTAAGAGTGGTTCTGAGAGCATGAGGAACCATTTTCACACATGAACCACCCACCACATCGTGTGCTGTAATCAAAGCTACAGGTGGCTGAGTGAAATCTTAGTCAGTGTGTGGGACTGTCTTTTAGCCAGGCAGTGGGCCGTTTCTCACTCGAAAGGCTCATTGATGTACAGTAGAGAAGGTGAGAATGAGGAGGAGTCATTAAGATGTGATGGTCACACCTTTTATATTGTGCTCCCTTGTGTTCGTGAAGGAGGTTGTTAGGTTCGGCCCCCCTGGGTGGATGTGTGAAGTGTTCTTAATCCTCCTGGGCATGGATGAAAGGGCAGCACTATAAATGGGAGATGGGTCATGACTAAGACCTTCACCTCTGTTGAGGGAAGCGCTTTCCACTTTCTCATAGATGCCTCCTTTCACCCATCTCTCAAACCATCTGTCTTCTATCTAGGACATACATTTGCACATTATTGTCCTCAAAATGTGTGTCCTTTTTTTTTTTTTTTAAATGCAGATACACTGCTAAGTGTTGCTCCTCCGGTACTGAGGCATCCTGTGGTATAACACTATATTGCTCTTCTTGTGTGTTTATGTGTGCTCTTTGAACAGACCAGTCTCTGTCACAAGGGTGAGGTAAAGCTGTAGCAAAAACCTTTAATTGTTTTGAATCAACTTCCTGACAATGTTTCCTGACTGACTGAGGTACACGTTTGACGAATTATAACATCTTTTTCTTTCTTTTTTTTTTTAAATTAGACTTATAATGATGTTGTTGTATCCATGATACAAACTCTGTGGAAAAAAGGTACTTTTTTAAGCTAAATAAGATAGCAGGTCCAAGTTTTAGCTGTTTCCCAAGTCAGGAGGTGCATAATTGAAATAAAACTGTCCTATGAAAATCTCCCATCGGGTTGTTGGGAATGGATCAGAATAAGAGGTCTGGTGTACACTGTTGATCATCTGTTCAACAGGGACATCTTAGCCATGTAAACACTTGATCTGATTGTCTCTCTCTTGTTTAATTAAATCTATAATTTCGCCTCTTGTGGGGGTGATATTAAAGGACTTGGTTCTGGGATGGAGATTTTGCTTCTATTCCAGAAACAGGAAACTCTATAAGAAGCCCAGTCTTTGACCCACTGGGCCATTCGACCACTATGGAAAAATATTAAAGCTCATTTGATTTAAGGAAATTGCCCTGGTTTTATAATTCATGTATTATTGCAATTAAGCCCTCCTGTGAAGCTGTGGCATTCATTAGATCGTACCTAACATAGGTGCACCAAAGTCTGGTGGAAAGGCCGTAATCTGCTCTACACTAAAACTAAAGTCTGCTTAACAATTATACAACTGCTATAATATATATAAGCTACACGAGCACACTCCCTTTGCACTGGTAAACTGGTATAATGCACATCAAAACATGACAGGCTGTATTATTTAACAACGACTTATTTTGGTGGAATGACGAACATTCCGGTAAAACTCTGCTTAACTAAAATGATTAGTGTCTTGCTAATCAAAATCAAAAATCTTGGAATTCCGAAATCTGCAGATCTGCGGCTCTGTTGAATTCTGTCTAGGCAAATCACAGGATTTTGTACGACTGTAGACTTTCTATACTAACGGCTTATTCACAGGGACGCTTTCCATAAACTATATTTAATAATAATAACCATAAACAAACTAAAAAATGAGTTGTCATTTAATAAAGAAAGCGTATAATTACTGAAATGGTGAACCTTTTCCAAAAAAAGTTTATCATGTACCATGTACATTATAAACAGTACCATGCTGTAAACAGTACCATGCTGCTCTTTGAATGAATACTACTTTTGCACTTTTGTCACTTCGTTATAAATTCAATTGCACATGCAACAATGCATTTTACTTCATTCTACTTTTTGTTATTAATTTGTTTTTTATTACACGTGACCTGTCTGTCTGTCTGTCTGTCTGTCTGTCTGTCATTTACATTTACATTTAGGCATTTGGCAGACGCTCTTATCCAGAGCGACTTACATTTTTATCTCATTACACATCTGAGCAGATGAGGGTTAAGGGCCTTGCTCAAGGGCCCAACAGTGGCAACTTGGTGGTTGTGGGGTTTGAACCTGAGATCTTCCGAACTGTAATCCAATACCTTAACCACTGAGCTACCCCTGTCATAAGCCCTTATCATCATTTATCTTATTACTTCCTATGTTTTCTTGTTTTGTGATATGTTGTGATTATTTCTTATTAACCTCAAAAAAAAAGAGAAAAAGAAGGGCTGCTTATTATAAGCTGTTTATATATGCTAAAACATAAGTGATGGTGGTGTAAAGAGGAATCAAACACATCAGGTAATAAAGGAAGCTATAAAAGTAACGCCACTTCATTATCCTGTTGTTGATTGTTTTCCATTAAGAACATTTCCCGTCATGTTTTTTTTTTTTTCAACATGATAACATTCTGTAGGCTTGTTTGGGAAATTAACATCTGTAACAGAAAAAATCCTGTTTTTGCCAAAATTATTAAGATCCACTTATTTAATAATAATAAAACATTAGATTTTAGCCAATAATATCAGTGATAGAAATTTCCAACTCGACATTGGTGATGACTGTCACCAGTTCACGCTACCATTATACGTACATCCCATTAAATCATCCGAAACCCCTGATGAGATGCAGCACCACGAGCTCAGACTATTTTACAGTTGTGCATTTCTGTCTTTCTCTCGACATTCAGGCCTGTAATTGGAAGACATTCATAAACATGAATAAGGAGAGCGAGGGTTCCAGCTTCCACAGCTCTTACTGAGCGAGAGTGATAATTGCCGTAATAACTGGCTTAACTCCCAGCAGTAGGCCTCACCCCAGCACTCTATAAACAGTGCCTCAGCAGGAGAAGTCAGTTGGAAGCCACCTTCTTATGGTGAATTTCCCTTCCAGTGTCAGTAATGAAACAGCTGTTTATATATGCTAAAACATAAGTGATGGTGAGTATGTGCTGTAGTGTAAAGAGGAATCAAACACATCAGTTAATATCGAAAGCTATAAAAGTAATGCCACCTTATTATCCTGTTGTTGATTGATTTAAGAACATTAAGAACACTTCCTGCCTTTTTTTTTTACATCATAACACTTTGTAGGCTTGTTTGGGAAGTTAACATCTGTAACAGAAAAAATCCTGTTTTTGCTACAGGCGAGTAGCATGTACAGTTCACTACAAAACTACTTTTGCATTTATTCCTGGAACAGAAGGAAGGGCGTCCTGCTGCTTGCGCTAACCTCCCTGCTGTGTCGGGCATTCCGGCTGAGGGGCAAACTGCACTTATGTGCTGCACACTGGTTCCCTAATCACCCTAACAGCACTTTTCCATTGTAGGCTAGAAAAGATTTAGCTTGGTTCTGTATTGTGGATTTTTTTTAAATGAAACCAAGCTGATTTGTATTTAAAATGTGCATGGCACTGCTATAAGTATGTTTGTTTCTGGCATGCCCCTAAGTATAATAGGTATGCCAATTGTTAAATATGTTTAAAGAATTAACAGAAGGCCAAGAAATGATGCACTATAGCTGTAGGACTAAAGCCTGGACTTGTCTCTTACTGACTTACTGGCATTAGTACTTGGATTTGTCTCTATCTTGACAAAACGTATTTCCTTTCTCCAAAAAAAGATGATTCAAAAAAGCACGAATTAAGCACTGTGAAATATTTCACGTAAAAAGGCTTGCCCTTGAAACAGATTCAATGGGTTTTGTCACAATCTTGGGCCTGATCCTGACGTGCCCTGAACCCATTTATGACCCGATCTTGGCTAATCCTAGTCTTAGACTTGAAAACAGTGTCCTTGACTTCAGCGCCATGCCACATGCTGTTTGCCTGGACACAAATATTACTCAGAGTGTGAACTAGTTAAAGCCATCCAAGGAATAGGAGGCATTTAAGATTTATATCATTGGATAAAACTGTGATGTTACATTTTCTGTGCCGGAAAACACATTTTAAAACCGGAACAGAAGCTAAACCACTGAAGAACCAATAGAGAAGTGACTACAGTCATAGACAATTAGGACATCTGTCTTATTTTTAGCTCTATCCGTATGTCCAGGCTTGCTCCCTTGGTAAATATGGGTAACCATGGGACACGCGGTGCCGCAAGCAGTGATATGAGGTTACCCTGGGTAATTATAAAAGAGCTGATGGTTATTCCATCAGGAGGAAAAGTGCTGTAAGCATCATGTGGAGGCATATTTTTCCTCCTACACTGAGAAAAATGCACTTTCTCCCAGTTCTTATGAGAGAAGAGGAACAGAGGATTCGGGCTTCCCGCTGGGGCTGACAAACGGCTGTGGACCCTCTATGCTGCCCTGCTGTCAGCTAAAAGGTTGGGGTTTTTTTTCTATTTTTTTTTTTTTTTTTGGTCATGAAATGGTTTTCTAGGAAAGAGAATGAAGGAGAAAAGCTCAGACACAACTTCCTTGTGTGCGAGAGGGAGCGCAACTGAACAGATCAAATGTCAAACTCTCAGGTCTTAAAAAAAAGAAATCATAAGAAAATGGATGTATTTAATGGGATGGCATAAACTGTGACTAAAAAACATCACGGCCAATTCTGCTAGAATAACCCTAAATTTCACCCCAAAAATAAAGCTGCCAGATTTGTTTGGAAATCCAAGGTAACATACAATCAAACAAACAAGCCCAATTCAAACAAGTGACATCTGACAGGGTACGAGTGGTGGCATGCGTTACCTGTCTGTAGGTGTCCTGGTGATGCTCGTCATTGCGGGAGTCGTAGTACTGCTCGATGAAACCGAAGTACTCCTGCCGTTTTCTCTGAAGCGTGCTGGCTCTGCGCTCGGCATTGGCAGGCAGGTAACCCTAAGGACAGCAATACGCACAGACACAGACACACACAGTCCATTATGGAAGGGCAGTTGAAACGTCTTTCCTAATCAATCCACTATCAAACCACATTAGCCCTCTGGAATTTCTGCTGCCTGTGCACTGCACCCATGCTTGAGCACGGTCACCCTCTTTCACTCCGCCGCTGCAAATGCCAACACACACTGGTTTATTGGCTGTGCTGCTCATAGACCCTGCATTAGTGCTGAATTCAGATCCAGGTCAATTAGGCTTTTAAAAAGTGGAGTGGAAGCACGAGTAAGATTGCACAAGGTGGTTATACAGTATACGGTTGATATAACAGCTAGTAAAGAAACCTTGGTGTGTGTATTTTACTTCTCAGTACAATATAATGTACTGTATATCCTGATACTGTATGTAATCATAAACCCAACACATGAAACTGTAATTACAATCATGCACTACAATGTGATATGTAATTATTTCATTTTCATTAAATGCTTAAACCTGGTCAGCGTAGTGATGGATACAAAGACATAGAAACAAAGTGATGAAACGCTGAACAGAAGACAAAAAAAAAACATCTTGAATGAAGTACAATGTGTTTCTGTACTGTGAAATTTGCAATTGTGTCAACATAAAAGTGTTAGCTGCAAGTGGACAGTCTCTTTCAGAACTGACACACAGGCCTTTTCTCCTTCATTAGGACTGACAGGTATATTGGCTACGTCTTCACTGGGACAGGCACAACAGATACACCACCATTCCAAGAACTGACAGTCAAACATGTCTCTACTGGGACTGACTGGCTGCGTCTTCTTTATCTGAACTGACAGGTTTCAAAAGCCAAGTCCACAGCTCCAACTTTTACTGACCGGTACTGGGGCCACATGTCCTGACCTTGGACCAAACAGCACAGAGTACTCTTTTTAATTGGGACTGAGTGGCAAAGAGAAGAGTCTGCTTATACTAAGACTGACTGGCAGAGAGAACAATCCTTATTTATTGGGACTGGCACAGAGTACGGTCCTCTTTTAATTGGGACTAACTGACACAAAGGATGGTCCTCTTATCCTGGTACTGACCGACACAGAGTACGGTCCTCTTTTACTGGTATTGACCGACACAAAGTATGGTCCATTTTTTACTGGTACTGACCGGCACAGAGAACAATCCTCTTTTACTGGTACTGACCGGCACAAGGTATGGTCCTCTTTTACTGGTACTGACCGGCACAGGGTACGGTCCTTTTTTACTGGTACTGACCCGCACAGAGAACAGTCCTCATTCTGGGACTGACCAGCACAGAGACCACACTTATTTACTGGGACTGACTGGCACAGAGTACAGTCCTTTTGTTCTTGGAACTAACTGGCACAGAGTACAGTCCTCCTTAACTGGCAATAACAGAGACCACACTGATTTACTGGGACCACCAAGCACAGACGAGCATCTTCTTTACCAGGACTGCTGCACACAGAAGCCACACCTCATTTACTGAGACTGGCAGGCATTGAAGCCTATCTTCACCATGACTGACAAGCACAGAGGCCTTTCTGCTTCACTGGGACTGACAGACAGTGCAAAAATTACTGAAACAGATACACTTACTTAATCACATCTGTCTTCCAATTTTTGTCCGGTACACTCTGACCTAAGATATAAGAAATACTGTGGAAATATTGAGAGCGCCAATTAGTCTTTGCGCCAGCAAGAAAAATATGCCTGTAGTTCAGTCATTTTGGTTAAAGTAAGACATGAAAAATGAATTCTTAGTGTTCAGTGTGCTGATTAGCCAGTCACTATCAGTCACCAGTAAAAAGGCAGAAATCGTCGCCTTTCTTATTCCGCGGCGAGAGAGCGAGAGAGAGCGCAGCAGATGTCTGTGCCTGAAAAAGAAAGTCTCTTGATAAAATAATTGATTGCATGGAAATCTAGAGCCGTGGAAATCCATTTATCACAGGAGACACTATCCCAAGTGGCCATTTTTTACCCCCCACCGCCCCGGACAAGTTCTGCACCAAGATGTATGCGTGCCAAGCGGCGATGTTCATGCCTGGGCTATGGGTCATTAGCATATGTACATGTAATTAAGCCTAATTGATAATGCATAATGTCGAGGATTCTGAGCTTTCAATGGGCAGACATGGTGAAGAAGAATGAGTTGCTGATTACTTTCAACACTAAAGGCTCTGAGTCACGAGGGAATTTTAAGGTGAATGCTGAGAATAGAGACGGATATTAACTGGCAGATCTCAGAGAGGAAAGTGTACAGGCTGCTACAATAATAAAGATTACTGTCAGTAAGGGTCACTCATCATCTACACCTACTGTAATACACCTCATTCTTAAAATTCTTACAAGTATTCAAACACTGTTATCGGCTTTGAAAAGGTCTTTTCTGCTTTATTTTGTGTGTGTGGGGGGCACAGATGAAAAGAAAAAAGTATTTTTGCATAGATTTAATAAAAGATGTGATGCAAAGGAGAACTGGTGATAAGTAGGGAGAAAGAAAAGATTTTATTTGATATTTGGTGTGACTTGATTTCAACTCTCATAATATTTTAAAGCATTTCGTTTCAGAGCCTAATTTCTCCCCTTCGTCTTTTCTCTCTGTCCCTATTTACAAGGACATATCGTATTTCTACACTTCTGTCCTTTGGCTCACTTTGCAGCTCCCATCCACAAAAATAAATGTAATTAAATAAATAAATAAATAAATAAATGCTGCGCACAGCCCAAAATACATGCCACGGACTGAACATTAAACATAGTGAAAGCTCTTTGAGCATCTTCTTTATAGCCACGTCTTTTGGCGCGACTAATTATAAAGCATCGAGCTGGGCCGTAACCTGACATCCCATTTGTTTTATCGGTGTTAGTGTGAAAACTATTTCTCCTGAGATTAAAGTGTACAGTGTGTGAATGTTTGGTGTTGCATCTTTTGGTCAGTTTAAAAAAAAAACCTGTTAAACTGAATTACAGCCACACATTTGTGCATAGACACCATGTATCTGTGCTTCTTCATCTTTTTCTGTATTTCTAATGAAGATACTCTTCTGCATGTTATATAACGTGCTAATTGTTCAAAATATAATGTGATAATTATGACTTTCATATTGGTGTTTGAGATGCTGCTACTCACAGAACCCTGTAGTTATTCCTCTAACAAATGATTTCCTTCTTCACACATTCCTGTTGTGTTTTTATTGCTTGTGAGACTGGCACCAGGAATCAATAATAATAATAATAATTATTATTATTTTCTTCACAGATTATTATAATAGAAATAATATGTTAGCTGTGGTTTATACAAATATACAAATAATAAAGAACATGCTGTAGAACAGATCTTTTGGGATTTAAGTTTTGTTCTCCCCCTAATACGAATGCAATACTGTACAGAATAATGTTTAACATCTTATTACTCCACAGACCTCTAGGACTAATCTAATGATTGCTCCGTGCCACAATAACAAGCAATTTAATGCACAAATGAGAAATTAGCTTTGAACAAAATGTCCTGTACAGCTAAAAACACCATAAACACTTCACACTAACTAGTCAGAATGAGCCAGTTTAAGCTTATCCAGTGTTATTAAACTATGAACCTGCAGCACTACTTGATCACAACAAATTAAACTGCTGAAAATGAAATGTAATACGAGAGTCTAATAACATCGGCTGTGTAGATTATTTCTCTCAGCATGCAGAAGGTTTCAGGTGCTTTTTTTGTTTGTTTTTTCATTTTTAATGTTCGTGCATCATTGATGTGATGTTATCTGCACAAGCTGCATCAATCATGCTCTCAGGTTCCTGACTGAAACATCAGTGTTTAAGTATTACTTCTTTTCTTTCTTTTTTTTTATTATTATAATTTTTTTTTATAACTGCCCTTTCATTCCCCCAGTCACTGTAAGTTTTGTCTCGGTTATGTGATTTCCTTCAGCGTGGAAGTAAAAAAGGCAGCATGACATGCTCTGGTGTTTTCTATTGGCCGAGCTTTTAAGGGTTGCAAAATCACTTGGACTTGACGTTAAACCTATGTTCAAAATTCAGCCTGACAGCACGAAGCCTATAAGTTGCGAGCCTGATCGATCGTTCTGTTTTCATCTTCTTCAAAAGCGCCTTCGTGTTGCGTAGGGTGCCTAGAAACGGTTCTGCGCGCTATGTGGTACGACTGTAGGAGCGGAGCGGTGCAGCTGCGCTCGACAGCGTCACTACTGTGTTATTGTCTATTCAGAAACCGATGCCCATGGGCTCTTGTGTTATAACACGTTCATGATAACCATTAAATAAATTACATGCCAAATATAAAAATCCATGCAGATCATTTCAACAAATTGGCCCAATGGATTAACAGCTCCAGACCTAACTGGCACGATTCCTACACTGACACATCATTTATTTCAGTATCCTGCATCGTTACTCCTAACATAACTTGTACCAATAGAACTAACTGTACTATGATATTTTTGATTATATTATATAGACTAAGTGGAACTTGGGATTTCTCCAATATAACATCCCCCCCCCAAAAAATTCTTACATCCAGGAGCAAAATCAATACAATAATAACACCTCGCTAACACACACACACACACACATATTGTTGGAGGTAATGTAAGTGAAAAAGGTAAGTGAGCCAGCTTGCACTGCTCAGGCCAGGTGCAGAGGCGCAGCAACAACAGGCAGGTAATAAATGCACCGTGTCAGTGGTGAGACAGCGAGAGGACACGCTACACATTTCCCAGCATGCCCGGCGAGCGGCGGGAGGCCTTCATGCTCTGGTGTACTGCTCAGAGTCCCAGGTCGGGCTATAGCCCTGCATCAGGCTCCTCTCCCAGCTGCTCACCGAGCACGGGCCATTAGTCAGAGGCGTCCAGGCCACATTAGCGAAATAGAAAACACTATTTAATCACCTGCGTGTGTTTGTCCCTTTATTTATTAAAGCACAGCATGTGAGCTGCTCCAGGTCTACAGTTAAAATGACTACGGAGCTTGTGTGTAACGTGCACCAAGTACAAGACTGTACTAAATCACGGATGATACAATTACAGAGTGCCTTAAACCAAGCACATTTAAACGACTTCATTAGAAGATACAAAACTTGTACGAACACAGAGCACTTTAAGTAAGTGACTGTAATTTGCATAAATAAATTAATCCACTATACAGTATAAGCAGACTGCTGTACATTTAAAGTTCATGCTAATAATGACTGCGCAGACATGGGCTATGTAATAATCTGCTTTTAAATCAGGAGAATGAGTGTTTTTGGGTAAGTGTTTAAAAAATAGAAAAGAGACAAAGGTTTAAAATTAGTGCGGCTCAGAATCTGGTAACATCCTGTACACGATCAATCTTTGCTATAGCCCTTCACCTGGAATTAATTCCTCTGGAATTAATCTTATCCTTAGCTGATTGGACAGCAGAGACAACTAGACTTCTGAAAACACTTTGGGGCTTCTTAGTTCTAGTGAAATACATTAATTCTATAGCATACGAAGACACTTTATACAGTATATAAAAATTCTGTGCTTTTAACTTTTGTGGCTGAGGAAAAACAACTTACAGGCATGGTGGGCAGGTGTCCCTTTACTTTTGGTCATAAGACGGATATATTTGAGTATAGTGACATTTAAATGGGGATTAGTTTTAAGTTTACTCAAACTTAAATTTCAAAAGACAGAAAACTAGGTTAGTATCTCACATTCTGTATTGCTCTAAAAGGCAGATCGTGATTTTCACATAATCCAAAACATCCTGATAAATATAAAACCACTTCTGCGTTGTAGACATTTCATTTATTATATACATCACGTTTTAAATTATGCAGTGACCAAGAAAAATCTCAAATTACAATTGTCTATTTTAAATTTCTAATGACGTCTTGCAAACTCTTGACAGTTTCTCAACCCGATTCGTAACGGAGCTTTTCCCACGAGGCCTCGCTTTAACTCAAACCCCGAGCTCCTCACTTATTCTCCCAGGCTCTAAATTAAAAGTAATTCTTCTGGAAAATTTGGGGGGGGAATTGGAAAAAAATATATATACATGAGCATTAACTTCAAAATACACATTAGTTATTAATCCTTTATTAAAACGAACAAAATAATTAGACAGTGATGCATAATGTGAAGCACGGCTTAAATGAAAAACTTTTTTAAAAGACATTTTTTTGCTTAGCGGTTACCACATGATTATTAGGATGTTAATGCAAATGCAATCAAGACATTTGTCATTTAAAATGCTAATAAAATACAATTAATCTGTTTTAGTTGCAAGCTGAAATGTTCAAATATATCATAAATGTATGTCCTGATTTTAACGTAAAGCATATAGTGCTTACAAAAATCAATACTACAAACAGTAGAGGAATAGTACAGTGAAAAAGTGACTCGTGTAAAAGCACTGCTACTACAGCAATCATTCGTATACAGTATATATATATATATATATATATATAAAATAATACAGCTGTCCATCATACAGCAGTTTGACCCTCAAGTCAATTAGATTCAACAGTTTGCCATTTTCTACACAATTCAATTCTATAGCATTAATGTTTAGTGTTTGATTTGTTTCGAGCCGCTATATGTCTTATACATTTAGTAAGTATTAAAAACTAATAAAAAGTGACTAATAAACAAGTCATTTTTAGGAGGGGTGATCCTTTTCCAAAATCACTGGTTCTGTTTTTTCCCCCCTCTAATTTTAATCTTTTACTTGGATGTTAAAAGTAAATACAACAGGATAAAACAAAAAAATGCACTGTCTTTATTTCAGGCTGCAAAGCAAAAAAAAAAAAAAAAGTGCAAACAAAATGTTTTTAAAGGGGGCGATTCCTTTCTATACACCCTGTACCTGATAAAGTACATCAGGCACGCTTATCTGTCTCCCCTGTCTTTGTTGCTCTGTCTACTGGCTTTAAAAAAGTTGAAATCTAGGTTTAAATGTACTATTTAATTTTTTAATCTATGATCAAGTTGATCAAAAAAAATCAAAACATACTATTTTTCTGTTACACTCTAACAGTACTGTATGAAGGTAAAACAGTAGCAAAACCCGAGAGCTTGCAAATTCGAATGTGAGAACTTGTAAAATGAATATTTGTATTTGTAAGTTGAAATTTGTACTCACAGCTCTGATGTGAAAAGCTGCATCTAACGATTTGCACACCTGTGTTTTGAATTCAAAGTTGCAGATTAACAGGCACAATTGTGTACTACACATTTATCTTTGCGCTTTACTTCAGTTTCGCTGTACAACCACAAGTCGGGGCTTACAACCTCTCAGATCTGGCAGTACAACCTCAAATCCCGGCGCTCTGACATTTTGCGATATTCCTGTAGCAAAACTGACTTGTGCACTTGTAAACGCGGGGGCGGGGCTGGGGTGGGAATGAAGTCATTTTATTGGTCAATGCCTCACTAATGAACAACGCCAGCCACAATGCAAACATTTGTATGCATATGTATCAGCTATTTTGTTTTTAAACACTTGGAATTTTTTTTTAATTAACTATCATTAGTTTTACTGGATTTTATATACCAGTAAAAGCGCAGCAATGCCGTTTAATTGGTTGGCATAGACGACCACCGAAACGGCGCGAGCTGCTCTGTGTAGTCTGTGACGTCATCGCGCACAAAACGTCCCACTTCATTGGCTGGCTCCAACCAATTAAATGTTCATTAGTGAGGCATTGACCAATAAAATGACTTAATTCCCACCCCAGCCCCGCCCCCGCGTTTACAAGTGCACAAGTCAGTTTTGCTACAGGAATATCGCAAAATGAGTAGCAAAAGTCAGAGCGCCGGGATTTGAGGTTGTACTGCCAGATCTGAGAGGTTGTGAGCGCCGACTTGTGGTTGTACAGCGAAACTGAAGTAAAGCGCAAAGATAAATGTGTAGTACATAATTGTGCCTGTTAATCTGCAACTTCGAATTCAAAACACAGGTGTGCAAATCGATAGATGCAGCTTTTCACATCAGAGCTGTGAGTACAAATTTCAACTTACAAATACAAATATTCATTTTACAAGTTCTCACATTCGAATTTGCAAGCTCTCGGGTTTTGCTACTGTTTTACCTTCATAGTACTGTTGCAATGAATTATGTACTCAGGCACTGTAACAAGGGGACATTGCAGTTTGTTTCTTTCTGCCTCTGTTATCAGGGAGGACATCTGGGACACCGTAAGGAGAAAAGAGAGTGAGGAGAGAATGACGTTCACGGCCTGTTCCGACCACAGAGATGTTTGCATAATGAGGCCGAGAGAGAAGAGTCTGAGTGGGAAAGGTTAATGGAATGTTTACGGCAGGTCAACTAGGGCAGAAAATGCAACTGTGTTTTATTGGGTTCCCACAGACTTTTACAGAACGACTTTCAAAATAAAATAAAAAAAGACTGGGGAAGGATGGAGTAGTCGAGCAGTGATGATTTCCCCTGCCAGCCTTACTCTCTCCGAGAAACGCTGGCCCTGCCAAGTGCTAAATACTGAACTACAGTAAACAGCCAATTGTTTCTCTTTTTCTTGCCCTTCCTGAAAAAAAAAGGTTTAAGGAATCAATTTTGGGAGTAAATGAAATGTTGATTTTTTTTTTTTCCCAAGCAAGGAACTGACAAAATAAAAATGATTTCTACTTAGAGGAGCACTTGGACAGCTTCCTGTGAGAGACGAGCGACAGGGGACGAGGTGATGAGAGGACTGGGGGGGTGTCGTGGTTTGTGTGCAGTCAGCAGGACAGGGAATCGATTGTACATTAAAGGAACTGTTGAAACAGTGACACCTCCTTCTGCTGCCTTCACTGAGCACCTCCGCACCCCACACACACACACACACTCCGCCCTCCCCAGTCAACCATCACTCTTGTTAAAGGATGATTTCCAGCTGTTTGAGATCGCTCCTCTGCTCGCACGCCGACACAAAGCTCAGACAAGAGACTCGGACAAATGAAGTCACATCGCAATCCACACCGGGCTCGATAGCGCGGATCGATGTGATTTGATTGAGCGGGAGTACAGCCTTGGGTTCTAGTCAAAATGACAGATGAGCTTGCCATAGGCAAATGAAGGTCAGACAGGTGAATTGGATGTTTGTGCATGAGTCTGTGTGTGTGTGTGAGTGTGTGTTTAGCGACCACACACTGATACAGGAGCTGCGCCAGAATATCAAACCTCTGCATCATTATAGTTGCAGACTGGCAATACATCAATCGGTGTGCCACCGCAGCATGATGCACGGCGCGGCGTGGCCCGTCTGCCATTGGGAGAGGCCTCCTGGTACGAGTGTGAACTGAAGAACAGACTTCAACCGGTCAGCCCTAACCCTCGAGACATTTAAAACCCACATACAGTATAAGTGTATTGTGCATTGCACTTTTGTTTTCACAACTGATCAAAGTGCAATTGAAGACTTTTTAAACTCTAATATTAGAGCCAATCTTTTTTTTTTAAATTAAATTTCCTAGAAACCCACTCAGTTAAAGGGCTGCGTGGTTTCTTTGTCAAAAAATCTGTACGCTTCAGACAGAACATTGTGTAACTTCACCTTGGTCACATTCATGCTGTCCTTCCTCTGTGTCAAGCTTATGATATGTCTCTCAATAAAAAAACGTCATGAATACACTAGAATTAAGAGAATAAATAAATCGAGGCCGACCTGAATTTCCGTAGCTGTTCGAATGAGGACATGCTTACAGCAAGAATGAAAAATAAAGCAGCCTTGCAGCAACAACAGACCCTTCAGAAGTCTGACATCTGATAGGTGTTGATTACTCTTGTATTAAAGCAGCTTGGAAAGCAATTTTAATCACAGGTTTATATGACTAAGTTTGTCATAAAGATGAAATTACTGAATTTATGGAAGGAGTCTTCAGTACGAGCCATTTGTGACCGCTAAGCTGGTCTTCAACTCTCAGGGAGTTTTTCCCTGCTTCTGTCAACTCTGACTTTTTACTCTGAGGTTTTTATTGCAATTTGTGCAAAATGTGCTGCTTTCTGACAAGCCATGTAACTGTCACTAAATTAGAAGTAAAGCTGAAGTTTTAGGTTTTCCACTAGGACTCGAAGATGTGGCAAAAAGAAACAAGTAGAAAAAATATTTTTTCATATGTATAATTCAATCTATGATTATGGAGCATTTTTAATGAGTTTATATTTTTAATAAACAGCAGGAGGAAGAGGTTTCATTAAACCACTTTATTTTTTTATCATCAGGACATCATTACATTACACATAACTATTAATGGATTAGCCATATAAGGTGACATTCTGTTGATAAAAATGATTATAACTAGAATTCTGCAGTAATGTAAGAGTAATTGAGCACATCAGGCCATACTCATATTGAACAATTCTACTTGAAAACTCATTATTTTCTAATACTAGCTTTTCTAATACTAAAATCTTTATTCTTTAGACATTAAACAAGTTAAGGCTGCATGAATCAGAATTTGGACTTACATGTGCTATAATAAGTTTAAATTCCATCCATATTTTAAAGGACATGGAGAATGTGTAGATGCTGTGATACCATGCAGGTAACAATTCCTTTAATATATTTGTGCATGAATGGGTCTTTCACCTCTCTAGACTAATTCCACAATGTTTTACCTCATACACACACACACACAACAGCAGAAAGATCGAGGACAAGCACAAATGCACCATGGCTATGCCCTTTAAAGGTCAGAGGGGCGGCCAGACATCTGCTTCCAAAAAAAAAAAATTCACCCATTTCACATTTCCACCATAATACCAAAGTATAAACTTGATTTGTCATTGAGATTCATGTAAAAGAGAAGCATGTTACAGCTCATGGAGACTGCTTTTAAATACTGCTGGGTAAAAAATAAATAGCAAAATGCAAATTTTTACATCATCATTTTTGATATAGTAATATTATAGTAATAATAATATCATACAATAAAGCCTGAAAGGCAGTGATGGCTCAGTGGTTAGGGCTCAGGCTCAAGCTGGCACTATTGGGCCCTTAACCCTCTGCCCCAGCATCACTGTATCATGGCTCGAGTAGTGTCAGCACAAACCAACCCGTCCTGACCTCTCTCACCAACAAGGTGCTTCTGCTCACAGAACTGCCAATCATCATTCTGTGTAAGCTCTACAGACTGTTGTTGGTCTTTCAGTTTCTCCCGTTAAAGGGATTGCGTCAACAAACCATTCAATACTCCTGGATTCCCAGAAACACTTCCATTTCCATCCAGAAACAATTCAGTGGATGGATTTCAAACCTGTTGTTTTGGGTAAAAATAATTTCTACAGCCTGTAGTGTTTAAAAATCCCAGGAGATCAGCAGAATTAGAAAATACTCAAACTATCCAATCTGACACCAACCACCAGGCTACAAACAACAGCCTTTAAAATCATATTCCGTCTCATCCTGATGTTTGATATGAACACTAATGAAGCCCTTGACTTGTTCCTGTGTGATCTTACACATTGTATTGATACCATATGATTAACTGATTAGATATTCGAGTATGACTATTAATACTATTAAAGTGGATCGTGAGTGAATTTTCCATATATGTTAATTATGTTCAATTACCACGTGAAGTGTTTTCCCGCGCTGCCGCAGGTGTTTCCAACTCTCCCCTCTTTATCTTTTCCTGCTCACTTTCCCGCAGCGTGAAACACCACTTTATAGACGTGTTCCATTTTATAAGCACATCAACCGAATTCATTGCATTCAAACAACCAGGAAACATTAAATGCTGCTAATTAACTTTGTGTCTTGTAAAGCTAAACACATGATAAAGCCGGTGCACCTGTGCAGCGACACCACGACGACGACAAAGCATTTAATGCGTTTGTAACAAGTTCCATGGAAGTGTGTGTAAACAAATTAAATATTCAAGTTCGAGTCTAAAAAACTTGCCTGTTTAGCGTTTGTCTATGTGGACGTTCGTTTATAAATAGTGGGCCGAGGAAGGAATAGCAGACTGGAGACTGAGTTAAAGTTAATGAACTGGTTTACTCACTGAGAGAAGCTTCCACGTGATGGGACGCACTTGCCGTGGGATTCCTGACCAGCTCAACTTCCGAAGCTCTTCTACAAGTGGAGGAAGGAAAGAATAAAATAAACACAATTACTTTTTACGGCATTTGACACCCTTATCCAGAATGACTTACATTTTATCTAAATTATACATCTGAGCAGGTGAGGGTTAAGGGCTTTAATCAAGGGCCCAACAGTGACAACTTTCTGGTGCTGGGTTTGAAGCTGGGACCTTCCGGCTAGTAGTTCAATAACTACGCCCTGCCCTGAACACATGTATCCTATCAATGTGAAGAAGAATTTATGCCATGCCCTATAGTGCGATTTTAGTTCTCAAGACATAGAGTACTGTATACGCGAGCTCAGTAAAATTTAACAGCTGTTTTTTTTTTTTTTATAAAACTGCACAAATCTGTCTAAAACTCCTGATTTTGAGTCATCACTCCAAATATTGACTGTATTTTATTACTCTTTAGTGCTCTTTATAGAAGTTTCTTTTATACAGAAATGTTTTAAGCATATTTTGCTTATGCCATATTTTTGTATGTGCCCAAGACTTTTGCACAGCACTATAAGTAAAACAGTTGTTAGGTTTTACTGAGCTTGCTGGAGAATATGAGTTCATCTGATAACTTTGTCACACTCGCTCCTTTCTATTTTTATGCAAATCCTAGGAGGTTTTTTGTTTCTATCTGAAAACTAGTCTTGTACTATTTTTTTTTCTTAACAGCCATGCATATATTCGCCTGTAATGATATTAATTTTTAAGTTATATATGGAAATACTAAATAAATTTGCACATAATTATGCAGACATGATAAACATATATAACAAAATTAGTACAGCATATAATATAGTGCCTAAGACTTTTGCACAGTACTGTATATGCGGCAAAATTATGCACCATAAAAGCAATTTTGACCTGTTAATACTTTACAGTATTATTTTTAATATCATTCAGTGTTCAAATCTTTAGCTAAAAACTTCAGCTATATTTGTTAGGGACAGTTGTGCTCAGTGGATGTAGACTTAATGCACAACTCTTTATACAGTACACTGCAAAGAATCTTAGCATCTTGACATATTCTTAAGTCTAGCCAAACTTATCTATAATTTTTTAAAATACTGTTACAACAAAACAAAGATAAGATTATTAAGCTCATTTGTGGTTAAATGAAAGATGCCTTCTTCTCTTGGCAGATAATTTTGGCAGATTGATTCTTAAAAGAACCAAAATTTTTTGCTACACTAAAAAAAAAAAAAGATACATTTTTAGTGTGTGTGTGTGTGTGTGTGTGTATATATATATATATATATATATATATATATATATATAAACAGGAATAAGTTTAATAATATGATTTTTGGTCTGTTGTAAACTTAAAAATTTAACAACAAATAAATTATAGATAGGTTTGGCTAGATTCGAGGAATATTTCTCTTGCTAAGATTTGTCATTTGTTTTGCAGTGTAAACTGAAATGCACATCAGCACTAAAATCACACATAATTAAATTTTTTTTAAAAAAAGGTTTCACCTTTTCAGTTTATTCACATGGATTAGCTAATCAATACAACTCAAAATTCAAATTCAATGTCTATTTTTCACATACACAGTCATACACAGTACAATATGGAGTGAAATGCTTACACGACTACCAGTGACCTTAGCTTATTAATAAGAAATAAATGTGAATAAAAAAGAAATACAACAGAAAATAAAATTTAGCTAGGTAAAATAAAACAAAAATATTTCTGTTCCACAAAGCAGGTAACCACACACTGAATTACAGAAGAGCTAATGCTCACACGATGATATGTTTATTAAGGGCATGTATAACTGTTATTTTCTGTTTGTTTGTTTTTTGTTTTTTTTTAACTAAATGCAAATTGAAGTTGAGAGAATACGAGGGTCTATTTAATTCATTCATTCATGCCTAGTTTCAATTTACACAGTGAGGCTCGAGAAGCTCCAAACCATTAACGGTCCATTCTGGCCGAGCGTTACGTGCGAACTGCAAATCTCCATCTCGTCACTCGTACGCGTGTGCAGTGTCGACCGATTCGTGCTCAAGAGCTGAAGAAGTAATTTAGGCTTAAACGACATAGCGAGGAGAAACGCGCTCTGTTTACAAACATACATATCCAACTTAAGTCTCAGTGCATTCAGTTAATGAGAACTGGTACATAAATACAGCTCCCTGATTAGCTACAGAATATACAACCTCATGGGATAACACTGTGAATATCCATCAGTGTTTCCCCTAGAAAGTTTTTCATGCGCAGTGGCAAGAGGATGAGAGGATGATTGGATTTGGGCGTAGACGCTAAACGCTTTGGTTATTTATTTCTCTCACATGAATTTTGGTTGGTATTTTCCATAAGTGTATTACAGAGTAGTGCTGTTTGGAGAGGCTAAGCCCCAAGCAGCGCCTTGTCTATTGCATGACCGTGGTAGAAAATATGACAATTTTTGGTACTATTGATTTTCACAACTACTTTGAAGGTTTCGATTCAACTCAATTCTGTTCAGTTTTATTTACACAGCGCTTTTCACAATGGTCACTGTCACAAAGCAGGCTTTACTGAATCGAAAAATATTGGAGTGAGCCTGAAAAGTGTGAGGAAATGTGTATGAATCATAATGATCAGATTGTCCCTGATGAGTAAGGCGAGGGCGATGGTGGCAAGGAAAAAAATCCCTGAGATAACAATAAGATGAAACCTTGAAAAGAACCAGACTCAACAGGGAACCCATTATTACAGTTGTGAAATATCTATTGCTCTATGCGTGATTGTAAGAGGCCAAGACCTTTATTCAATTACTGTGGTGTATTTTGAATTACTGGCAGTAGACATGTTATGTTCTAACAACTTGCACAAATAAAATAACAAAATATGTTCGTTGCTTATAATTAATTTATTTCTAAGATGCCTGAGTAATTTATTTTTGTTGACATAGTGATGGGCTGCATGACTGCATATATTCAACTAAAACAATATTTCTGTAATTTTACCTTCTGTACTCTTTTGAATCACATACAATGGAGGGCAAAGTACACAAATACATACATTAAATATTTAAAAGTATTTTAATTAAAAGTAACCATCCTCCATTTACACACCTATTTGAGTAAAAGTACAAAAGTACTTACCCTCGAAATTGCTTAAATATAAAATCTGCTAAGCTTATATTAGCTTACTTACAGCAGGTGGTGATATTCCTGCTTTAAATACCATACATCACTGGTGTTATGAAATGCAATGCTAGGAAGAAATGTAGTCAAGTAAAAGTACAGACACTTGATGTAGTGGAGTAAAAGTAAAAAGTTCTCCTTAAAAAACTACTCAAGTAAAGTTTAGATACTGTTTATGAAAGATGTACTTAAGAATAGTAATGACGTGAATTTACTTAGTGACCTTCCACCTTCCACTTGTGATATTACATTTTCACATTATCTATATGAAATGTTAATGAGGATTGTCAGGTCATTTTCCTATTTGATTGGTTCATATAGAAATAAGAAACTTTAAATGTCAGGCAAATACTGAATGTGGAGCCAACTTTACTGCAGTGAGCCTGTAGTTTGCATTGGCTCCAAGATAGCAAGTTAACTCAGAGACTTGGGAAAGAAATGTTTGGGGGGAAAAAAGTAATCTGGTATTAACGCATACTAAACTTTAAGCTGTTACATGTACTGTATATTGGACTACAGTACAATAGATATATATTTTTATTTGTTTCCTCTGCATTGAAGGATTTCTTTATTTCTCTTATTTTCTAATACAGTGGAACCTTGGATTGCGAGTAATTTGGTCTGCGAGTGCGGCCTTGAAAAGCTTTGATTAATACATGCAACATGGTGGCCTATTTATTTACCCAAATTACTCTTTTACGTGTGATTGCTGGAATATTCCCGTGCTATTAGGGGGGAAAAGAATTTAAGTGATAACCTGCTCATTCAGTACAAAGAATACTACAATAGTACAATTTTTTTTTTAAAGTCATCAGCTGACTTCATTATGCCAGGAATCGCTCAGCTTTTTCCATTGCTCCAAAGTCCAATCTTTATGCTCTATCACAAACAGAATAATTGATTTTTGAATGAAGGAGATTTTTTTATGGTCACACAGCTGTTTAGTTCCCTGTAATTTCTTCCATTTAATTTTTTTTTACAATGCAACTTGAACAACACATGTTTAATTGATCACATATGAGAGTTATTCATTTATTTATAGACCACCTTTCTTCTACAAATGTATTGGTTTAACACTATCCTTTAAGGTTTTAATAATGATGTGTGTCACAATTCTTAACTGAATTTCAGTACTTTTAGTGCCTTTCAGTAACTTTGGCCAAAAGGCCACACACTAAGTTTTCTACATGATAATTTATAACCTATATAAAGAGTTAAGATAAAAAATACTGTATTATGTTACAGAGAAAAGAAAAACACCTTGGAACATGTACAGCTTTAACACAAACTGACACTGGAGACTCCTTTCAAAAATGCTTAATAAACATCCTTAAAGTATTTTTAATTATAACTTTATATTAGTATTTTAGTTATTACATCACTGGATAATTACACAGGTCTTTTAAATATGTGTCCGAGTCAGCATACCAGTCATCCATAATGTGTTAAAATCAGTATACTATTACAAATTTAAAGCAGAGACGACTGTCACAGCCACTAATATTTAACACCTTTGAGCAATCAGATTCAAGCATTTAACAGCACCATGGTATAAGTAGCGAGGAACGCTTCCAGAAAAATCTAATTAAAACTTTGTCTTTAACCATATGAGAGCAGAAACGCACACAATGTAGTCTTGTCTGTACAAGTGAATAACTCTGCGATACATAATGAAAGTTTCTTTATGATAAAAAAATACAAACAGCCATCCAACTTTGCTACTGCACATCTGAGACAACAAAAACTGTGTTTAACACAAACTTGTTTTGTGATTACTGACATGGAAACACGCTGATCCATGAACGGTGCTGCGCGCTGATCCGAACGCGGTGAACCGTTACACTTTTCTCTTGAACATGGAGAACGATGGATCTGTCAAACGCTCTAAAAGCATAATTCATTTTTGTCATTACGAGCTATTCAAGTGTCATTGAGTTACAGGCCTAATCTCTTCGCACAACCTCTCAGCACTTGCTCACTGAAAGGAAATTGAATTGCCTTAAAAAAAAAAAAAAAAAAAACAGCCATTGTCGACGAATCGCCATTCTTCAAAAGCAGTGGTTTATTAAAACGGATCTTTTCTTTAAGCCTGCATGACAGCATGTTTCACTAAGATGTGATGAAGACCGTTTCCACTGCACGCAAGAGGTTATTAACATCAGCCTGCCTTCGCCGACTCTCAGCGTGACTGCTAGAGGGGAAAAAAAACTAAAGAAATGTAGTAGGATGACTCAGAGGACTTCAGTCATGACAGACTCGGATATAACACTTTGAAATCACTTTCAGTTTAACTAATGCATTAATAATGGATAACATCCATGATTTAAATGCAATGTTTTGTTCATAAAATATATATTTTTTTAAATAAGCATTTAAAATAGATCTAAAATAAACCTCCGAGTGGCACAGTGGTAAAGTGCTCGCCCTAGCATTCATGAGTTTGATTCCCGGGTGATGCTGTAACCTCTCGCAGCCTGAGGTCTAGAGAGCGCTGATTGGCCGAGGTGGTAAGGGAGGTACTTAGAGCTCCCACATAGCGCCGTCCTTCTACACGCCTTAATGTGGGAGCCCCCTAGTGACGGGGAGGAATTGGACACAACTAAATTAGAGAGAAAATCAGGGAAAAATCCAAATAAATAAAAAAGAAATAAAAAATAATTGGAATTAACCAATATCCGAGAGGAACTTTAAGGTAAAGTTTATTATTTTCCCCTTGACAGCATACTCTACAGCATTTTAGAATTCCCAATTACTGGACATTTTTTTATTACTCTATAGGCTGTTGTGTGCAAAAAAAAAAAATCCCTGGAGATTAGCAACTTAAAAAGTCCATCTGGCACCAACAACAATGCCAAGTCACTCAGATCACATTTCCCTCTATGCTCCGATTTGACCTGAATATTAACTCGAGCTCTGGACGTGCATGACTTGGTTTACTGCAGGTGTTCCTATTAAAGTGGCCAGTGAGCGTGTGTATAAAATGTGGTGATGAAAAATAGATTTACCTTGACGAGGTTCCACTAACAAGGGCCTGGTACCGCTGGGTGGTTTCATCAGGCGGGTAAACTGCGAGAGACAGTTTACCTGCCTGATGAAACTGCGAGAGACGAAGTGCGAGATGTGACGGCGATAAGGAAGTGACACGGTGAAGCCTGCTTTTAATGAGCAGCAGAACTTTATAGGGAAAGCACTCAATTCATTAAACACAGAGCCACTCAACGGTGCGTCGCCTCGCCTCGCACCTTTGAGCCCTCATTGGCGCTGTCAGACACAGAAATTAGCCAATGAATCTTCTGCCCTGGCGCTTAATTAAACTATCTGTTATATTTCCTCTACGCGACATTAATCTCGCAGTCGGCGAGGAAGAGGAAGAGGAGCGGGGGGAGAGAACTCATGTGTTCAGTTCTCCCTCTCGCTGTGTCGGTGTCTCCCCCAGGAGACCGCGACCTCGAACGTGGCCTTGCCCGCGCGGCCGGCTGGGATGGACGCGACCCGAAGAGCATCTGGGTCTGGTGCAGGCACATCTGTCTGGTAGCTACAAACACCACACGCTGCTGGGAGGCGGCAGCAGGACGAACCACGTGCCAACTACAACCCTTCAACACGACATTTGTGGGGGTTTTTTTCTCTCAACAGCAGTGCGACAGGTGCTTTTTTTCCCCCGGCAAGTATCCAAATGCACATGTGTGTCTGACGAAGTGTGATGGAAATGTGAAATTATTTCTAAGGCAAATAATAGGCTCTGATTGTGCACTGCGTGATCCTGTTCAGTCTGGTTTGTGTGTTTCACAGCTTCAAGTATGGCACAAGAGTGCAGTGAGGTTTTCGACTGCGAGATTAATAAAAATAGAGGATTTATTTGAATTCATAAACACCAAACTTACTTTGAATACTGGTTTCACTGGTTCATATCACTGCAAGACTGCATTTGTAAACACTGAAAATATTATTTTTAAAATTTGCTGAAAATTATATTAAAAATAATTTAAAATAAGAATGCTTTATTTTTACTATTACTATTGACACTTTTGTTATTGCATTTATATAATTTAATTTGATCTTTACGCTAAATTATAACAACTACTATACTACTACTACTAATAATAATAATAATGATAATAATAATTCCTTTTTATTTTCAAACAAAGTCGAGTAGATCATTAATATGATTTAAACATAAACTTTGACATTTCATTTTCATTATATTTATTAAACTTATATTCATATCAAATCTACATTTCTTACCCACACTGGGATCAATTTAAAAAGTCTTCAATATTTAAGGTTTCGCTAAATAGTCCTGGGCAAAACGGCCGCAAATCAATACCATGATTAACTGAACATTTTACCCCTGACTATCATTATTATTTGCCCTCAGTTGCCCTTACTGATAAGTTCTGTACTGTAAACATGCTCAGCTATTAAAGCTGGGATATTTCTTTCTAATTAAAGGGCTCTCCTCCATGTTGTCCCAGACTGGACAGGGCAAAATCATGTGACTAATGTACATGGTACTATGTGATTACAACTGTACATGAACACACACAGTGCGGAAAGTATTAACATAACGGATAATAAAAATTAATTAACTGATATGAGTCCTGAATGTCGGTATCGATTAATTTTTGATTCATTGTCCTGGCCTACTTCACACTATTTTTAGGCTGTTTTAAGTCCTGAAAAGACTTAAGATTTATTAACTGACTATATCCTTACTACATACTGTACACTGTACTAGCAGGGGATTTACATTCTACCATCATCCGAGTACAAGCACCCAGTACAGTATTATCGGAGATCACGATAAGGGAAAAAAAACGTCTGGGTTTTTTTGTTATTGTTTTTTTTAGGCGTAATTAAATACTTATTGATCTTACTGTATAAACACATATATACACACACACATATATATATATATATATACAGTATGTGTGTGTGTGTGTGTTTGTGTATAAAATGGCACTAGACAAATTGATTGACTGTAGTATATTGTAACATTACTTTTTTTCTTCCCCTGTACAAGACAATGCATCTGCCTACAAAGTCACAAAGGTTTCTATCCAGGAAGGATGAAAATAATCAGAGGACTGTAGAGCTGGTCAAATAACAGCATGTAATTTAGTCCATTATTTTCCTATGGAAAGTAGAGGAAACACAGTGACACTGGCAATCAGAAAGGAAATAGTATTACAGCAGACCCAGCATCTAGAAATTGTAGAATTACTCTAAACTGGACTGGAGATTACAAATATATAAATACAAATATTTTCAAAGTGACAATTTACTAAACTCCCTCTGACAAAACCAAAAACATTAAGACTTACTTGGCCTTACATAAACGTTATGAAATAATTGTTTCAGCAATTTTTTTTTCCTTTATCTGTAGATTATTTGTTTTTACATTGGTGAATATTATTAAAGTATTCCCAAAACACAAATGTACTGTATACTGTATATTATTATTATGATAATTATTATTTTTTTTTAGAGCTCTGAACAGAGAAAATCATCGCAAAATGCTTGAAATGTATATAATTTTTTTTTTAAACTAAGCACCAGCGCACTGACTCATTTCCAACAACTGGAACAAAACTTCTAACTCCCACCACGAGCCTGTGCAATATTTTGTGCTGTTTTAAGATATTTTTGCTGTGCACAGATCCACAGAGGCATTCCTCAAAGCCACCTGTAAGGGAAAAAAAAAAAGCCTCTTCCTGATGAGACACATCAGCATGATTGTAATTCCGCCTCTGTGTCTTAGTGTTTCTATTACTTCCCAGCTGTAAAGTGGTCCTCAGTATTCAATGAACCGCTCTCTCCAGAGTGACAGACTTACAACGGCTTCTCCAAACCCGAGATGTGAAGATCGAGTGCGAGGACGACTGCATGAAAGGGTTAGGATAAAGATTTGCCGAGAGAAAATTTGTGTGAAGTCAGCATCCAGGGGCATGGGCAGGACCGGAAGGAGGAGAAAAAAGCAAAGGGAAAGAGAAGTGAAAGACGTACTTCATTTATCAGGAGTGCAGAGGGCTGTCACTCAGAGGCACCGTAGTGCAGCAGTGAACCGAGTGGAAATATAACTACTGAAAGACTGCAGTCGAGGCATGAAGGGAATTTATTCAGTCTATAGGCAGAGTCTAAAAGTGAGAGTCAATTTGTTATGAATAATGCATTAGCCTATATAGAAACAACATATAATAATACGTACGATGCCTGTGTAGTTTAAAATAATTTCATATTTGTCTACATTTTATTTGATGTGTTTTTTAACTTCAGGTCGGAGATGATGAGTCACATGCAGGATCTTTACACTGTGGATTAAAAGCAATGTAGATCTAAAAAAGACACAGCTATAAAATCGCTTACATTGTCATAAATTAGCACTTTGACATTATAAGCTGAAAGAAAACTGATTGTAAGGACAAGCTGGTAACTGGGAAGGAAAAAAAAGAAAAAGGCAACAATGAGTTTCTGGCTGATCATACACCGTGACAACACGTGCAACAGATCACAAAACTCATGGTTCGGGTCATATCATTTCTCAGATCAGCAAAAAAGAAAGAAGGATATATACGAGGGGCGTTCAAGTCAAACCGGGACGTGTGAAGCCATTTTTTCGTGAATTAAGCTGTAAAACTGGTTGACATTTACAGAAGACTTCGAGCACAGTATGGTGATGAGACTTTTAGCCGCAGTAAAAGGTAGCCGTCCTTTGCAGTTGTTTTTGTGAACATTCAGTGAGTGATAAGCCTCTTTCTTGACAAACATTGAATAACTTGGCTGCCGCATCCGCCGTACAGTCCTGACCTCACTCCCAGTTATTTCCACATATTTGGACAATTAAAGGAGTTCCTGGAAGGCCGGCGTTTCAGACATGAAGCAGGAAGTCCTATCATGGCTACCTTGATGGTATCCGCACACTAGTGAAACTCTGGGATACGTGCATTAGTGTAGCCGGGTATTGTATAGCTTACATATTCTATATCATAACTTACAATAATAATAATAATAATAATCATAATCATAATGTTGCTGTTTATATCTTGGTGATTAAAAAATGTGGCTAATGTAAAACACAGCACACCCATATATAATCAGGTAACTGCAAGATTTCTAGTTTAGAGGTCATTCAATTTTTTTTTTTTTTACTTTTTTGTTTTTTTCTTTAGTTTTTTATCAAAGTGTGTGCGGGTTTTCAGCACGGCCTAGTGGGGATCTAGCAATCCTGGCAGCACAAGACAAGTAGGAGTGAACAAAAATACAGTTAGTACATGTGAGAGAGCATGATTCAGTGAAGATATCATTTGTGCTCAGGAATGGGTCCAAATATACAACACCATACTGTGGCAATAAAACTTTATTTTCCACCATGACGGTTAAAACTTCCAATTAATGCATGCTGAATTGTGGGGAGAGATCATGGATCAACTCCATCTCTTATATCACTAGTAACAATCCTGCTGTACCGTACGCTGTAAAAATGTCAAATATAATGATCTGATTCATTCGTCACATCATCGGCTCCTAGTCGGCACCAAAGTGTGTTAAAGCGTGTATGACCTGTGTGTGTTATTTCACGAACCTGTTTCTCTTTTTTTACATGATGCCTTGTCAATTTTAAAATTCTCAATTTCTTTCATTTTTCAGTCTGTATGAAAAGGCCCTCCGTCAGAAACGTAAGCAAATTTTGACAACCCGGCTCGTGGCGATACAGCTGTAAAGTAGCAGCTGCTGCTCATAATTAATAGTCCATATAACGACGAGATGCGAGTTTTGTGTATCTGTCTAACGCCATCATGAAGGCAGTAAAAGTTCGACTCTAAAACCCTGTGAAACAGAAGTGCGGTTAAGTCAAATAAAGGACAAAGTAGCACACGGCACACTCGTAAAATAATGGGAGTCTTGTAAAAAGATACTTTGCTGTATTAGCTGATGCTGCTCTGGAGAATGAAATATAGTCCAGGTGGCTAGGGAGCATACAGTAAGACCCTGTCACTTCCTCCACGCTTTCAGCCTAACTGCACTGCTGCCTTTAATTGATTGCATTATAAATTTGCCTACTTTTTCACACCGCTTGCATCATTATGCAGGAACAACGCCTCAACACCCAGTGACACCACTGCGTATAACTAAATAAAATTACTAAAAAAAAAAAATAAAAAAAAAAGGAAGAAAGAAAGAAAGAAAGAAACACTCCTCCCTTAAGTCTGAGGAAAGTTTTTCTGCACTTCAGGCCCAGCAGGGAGTAGATGTAGATGTCGAATGAAATCTGTGACCAATGCGGAATGAGAGCATCGCGATGAAATTCAAGCTGAGCTCCTGAGCTGCTTCATGAGAAGCTTATGCGCTTATGGGCTGTTAGTCCTAGGATATAAGGAACCAAATCTGTCTGGCATTAAACTAATCTCATACACTCATACGCCCACACTTTAAGACATTTAATAAGAAGTTTCTCATCTACCGGCCCATGATTATGGTTCATAATGAATATTTCGCACACAGGAGATTGCCAAAGACTTGAAGATTCATATTAAAGATGTGAGGGGAAGGATATCAGTGTTTAAACGGTATTATGAGATTGCAATCAATCACCTGAAAATGAAAATATCTGGCTTTTTTTTTTTCATTAAACTCTTAAAAGTACAACATAAATAGGAGCCTGTATTGGAATAAAATTAAATTAGCACATTTGTATAAAACATTAACAATGCTTCCAAAAGACATTTTTTTATGTAATCCTGTAGGAATACTAGGCTTCCTGAAAGATTTTTTAGAGGAATGTTTTTTGTTTGCTTGTTAAGCCACACATTGACCTATGAATCATTCAAGCATTAAAAAAACATCTAACTTTAGGCATGATCCAGTGAGAAACAGATGCAGATAATCAGGCCAGTGATTAATATACTATATAGTTTAATACATGATGCTGAATGCTAAGTGGTTGGACCGGACGAGACGGGAAATGAGGTTGCTGCCGAGGTTGTCAAAGTCAAACATTTTTCCCTTTTTATTTCATCTATATAATTTAATTTAATTTAATTTGATGGGAGGAAATAAGGGATGCCTCAAGGCTTTTTGAATATATGTGTGGGGGGGGGTGTACAAGTTCCTAAATGCTGCAAAGAAAAAAAAACATCTTTCAAAAAGTTTATATTTATCAATTAAGAAAATGGAAAGTAAATAAGCAGAAGAGAAATCCAAATCAAATTAATATTTGGTTTGCCTAGCCTAGAATTGCCATTAGTTCATCTAGGTACACTTGCACACTGTTTTTGAAGGAACTCGGCAGGCAGGTTGTTCAAAACCTCTTGGAGAACTAATCAAGGATGATCGGTTCATGCGCGCTCCCTCAAATACTTCGGTCTCCTCTGTCCAAATCCTGAAAGACATTGGCTGTGTGTTTGGCATCGTTGTCTGGCTAAAGAATACATTTTGGAGCCAATCAGACACCTACCTGTGGAGTTGAGTCATTGACGACACCATTAATTCTGACCCAATCTTTAACTCCACTAAATAGTGTTAATAACCACACTTATTGTACCGCTCTCCAGCCCTTTGGCAAACAAGCTGCCTCCAGCTACAGCAAAATATTTAAATATTTGACTCATCGGTCCGGAGCACCTGCTGCCATTTTCTTGCACCCCAGTTCCTATGTTTTCATGTATAGTTGAGTCGATTAGCCTTGTATCGACGTATCCAACAATTCTCTTATTACACTTCTGGCAAGACTCTGAGTCCCATTTTTTTCTACCAGTTCTTTAATGATGGCCCTGCTGGACATCTTCTGATGTCAAAGGAAAGTGAACATGAAGTGCGTTCTATCTGCTGCATTAAGCATCCTTGGGCGACCAATGCATCAACAGTCCTGAACATTGACCTTCTCTTTGTGCTTCTTCAAAATAGCTTGAGCAGCAAATCTTGAAACCCCAAGTTGCATCAAAATCGTTGCCTGGGAGGAGTGACCTTGCTGATGCAGATCCTTGTATCTTGTTGCTGTGCTCAGTCTTGCCATGGTGACCTGTGACATGTCTTCCTCAACCTCGCCGTAGCCGCACACCTTGGCTGTTCCTTACTCGGTTTTAAATCTACGACACAGATGTTTCTGTTTCAGTTAATGACTGTATTTCAAGCTACATTTAAAATTAATGATCATTAACACCTGCTTGGTGTAACTGGATTGTGCAGGCGTGCAAAAGACTTGCTGATGCTGGTTTGAAGCCAGAGGGTACGCTCACCAAATACTGATTCCATTTAGAGAAATTCATTTCATTTCTTCTGTTCGCTCACTTTGCATTTTGTAACTTAATAAAAAATAAACAATTGAATTACATGTTTTGAAGCATTCTTAGTATAGACATACACGAGTGAGCCACCTGCATAGCCTTCATAACCATCGCAGCATATTTGGCTCATCCTTCATGGCCTCAACCGTGACCAGTTTTCATCTGAGCATTTTTCTTTCCCCCATGTTTGCTGAGTCTACAAACAGAATTTCATAAGTGGTTGCTGTTTTTTGTTTTTTTTTCCAATAATGGCTTTCTTCTCACTGCTCTTCAATAAAGCCCAGATTTGTGGAGTGACTGGACAAGGACTGTCCTGTGAACAGCTTCATCTCTCTGAGCGCTGGAGCTCTTAGACTCCTCCAGAGAACAAACAGTAAAAATGTTCACTTTTAGCAAGTGACAACAAGTAAATACATTAAACTGAAATACATTTTAGTGAAGATGGTGTAGGAACGCCTGGTACAGACCGGCACTTAGTAATCTGAGAAATAAGATTAAAAAAAAAAAAACTTATTATAAAAAATATATCATTGCTTGTGTAAAGGCAGGGCTAGGATGAGTCGAACATACTCAAAGTGATCATTGTCTTGAGTAGATTTCGCATATTCTTATATTGTCCGTGTTAATCCTTAGTAATAAATCAAGCAAATTAAATTAACTAAAACTATGTTTGTATTTAAAATTTTTAAGTTTATTGAACCTATAATCTTTTACCTGCATTATTTGCTTGTTATTGATTATACAGATTTGATTCTTAAATAAAATTCTGGCCCAAATTTAAATCAATTATGCGGCCGAATATATATATATATATATATATATATATATATATATATATATATATATTTTTTTTTTTTTTTTTTTATTTAAACAATGTAAAATCAAAATTTAATAACAGTTTAATTTACTTACTAGGAAATGTGTATATATTCAGCAGAGCTGCGTTAATCAATTATGCAATTTAACTAATAAATTAAATTAGGATTAATAAATAAGTTTTTCCTTCGGAATCGGATTCGGAAATTAGAAACCGCTTTCATATTCTGTAGCTTTGTATTTTTATTTTACAAGAATATTACGTCTCGTTAAAATGCTGCCAACTACTAGACTGTACCTACATGTGCAGTGACAATAAAGTTGAATCTAATCTAATCTAATGTGAAGCAAATGCAAAAAAAAATCTAAGATTAATGCTTTGTATAAGCTCATAGACTGCTTTTGAAAAAATCGCATCAAATTAATTTGCCAGCCTACGATTCATAGCTCTAGTATTCGGAGTTGGGGAATACACATACTTAAGTATATTGTCTGGGTTCCTAATTCAGATTTTATAAATTACTAGTGTATAGTTCATGACATAGTGCTTGCCAGTTTTGTCTTGAGTATAAGTGCTCTTCATAAATTAACTTGTTTTTTTTGTTTTTTTTACCAATATGTTTTTATCTAATTAATCCCAAAAAATCTGGGATAAAAAAAAATGAACACTGAAAAATGGAAGTAAACAGCTATTGTTTTTTTTTTTTTACTTTGCTGTTAAATGTAATATAGTTTAAATAGTATGTTAAACTAAAACACAAGAAAAATATTTGGGGATATTATAAATGGATGATGTTATTAATTAGTAGCATAATATTTAATACTAGATGTGGCCGTGAATTTGCCTGCATGGAATTTTATTGCATACTCATAAGCACCTTTTTTAAAATGTACAACGCCATCTGTTGAGTTTTGGAATGAACTGAAAATCTTTACGTGTTACGGTGAAGTGCGCGGAATAGATCGTGTTTATTAAGTAGATTTCAATTGCACACTCATAAGCATGTATTAAAAGATACAGCAGCAGTTGTTGAATTTTGAGATAAAGTAATGATTTATTTCAAGGTTGATTTCTTTTTATGATATAAGGGTGTTTTCCATTTAAGTTTCAGTAGCATATCTTCTATTCTCGTGGGCAGAAACAAAGCCTATATGTTAATTCGAGCTTGGCCAAAAATCTCGTAGTTTTTATGTGTTGCATGCACAAACAAACAGACCGACAAAAAACAGTTTGATGTGTTCTATTACTCTTGATCTTACATCCCCCAAAATTCTTTCACAAATATCTTCACTGTACAGACACGCCAACTTTACAGTTTTATTATATATATTTAGTTACTCTTTTGAAAACCTGAATGAAAGCCATGAATACATATTAATATTTATAAATATAAATAAAATATGTTTTGCAACGTTCATCAAGGCCACAACATCCACCCAAAAAACATGGCCTAAGCATCATCTGTGCTAATCATCACTGATGCATTCCTTTAAGCAATCTGGTGATAAGGTCAGTACTGATAGTGCTGATAACGGGGGTGCTGACACTGAAACTGGCATGGCATATGCAACACACTGTAAGGGGCACATGTACCTCCCTGAGTCCGTGAAGTTAATCCTTAAACTGGCATTCAGCTCAGACCAAACAGGAGGGGGGCAACGAAACACGGCTCTTCTCTAACAGACCCATCAAGGTCATGTGGAACAGAACATGTTTTGGCTCGCATGCTTCTCTCTCCAGTCCATCTCCATTTTCTCCATCAGCTCGCTTTCCACACTGTGTGCATACAGAGTAATCCACTGCACTAGAGCTCATACATATGCAATCCCATTAAGATCCAAAGTGGTCGCGTTCCAGTGACAAAAAGGCAGAGGCCTTATCACAGCATGCACTCAGGGCACATGCGATGCTTTTTATACGATTCCATAGCAGAGACCGCGCCGGTTTACTCCACAATAAACAATTATGAAGTCATAACATTGCAAAATATTTGCAGGCATGGAAATACAACACATGAGAGGCTAAGTCTCCTGCTTGGAAAGCTTTGCTTACTCGATTATTCTCAATAGAGCTCACCAGTTTGCTCGTTTAATTCCAGAGTAAAAAAAAAAAAAAAAAAAAAACCTCTGCCATACCAATCCTTCGAGTGCAGCATCAAATTTAATCTGTCATTCATGACACTGTCTATTAAGAATGAAATTGCAGGCATGTTAATCCTATAAAACAGTAAACTGCTGTGTAACAGGATTGCCAGCGGTACACAAGAAACGCTGGTGCGGGACTGAGCGAAGCACAGACACACAACATAAAGGTACGAGAGCGAAAAAATGACAGACGCAAAAAGACGAGAGAGGTTCAGAACCCTCAGCTGAGGACTCGCGCATCGCTATGGCAACCACAGACATGGTGCCGGCGGTGTAATTACTTCATGTGATTCTATTTCTCACTCCCGTGAAAGTAAAAAAAAAAAAAAAAAAGCCTGAAAGCTGACCTTCCGACTGCATCCGGCTTCAAATGCAGGCGGAAAAAAAAAAAGAAATCCTGCCGCCGCTGCGCGACACGCTCATTAAAAGAAGAACATAGGGAGAGCATGAAAAAAGAGACCTGCCTGCTGCTACAACAGGTCAAATCCATCGGAAATGCAAGTCTTTCCACGGGAAAAAAACAGCATGGCCTCTGTTCTGTGAACAGGACTGGATATGACGAGCAGCGTTTCTCCATGTGTGCTGAAAAAGGGCAAATGGGACAAGGCTGACGAAATAATGAAATACATGAATATAATTATCGAATAAAAAAAAAAAAAGTAAAAAAAACGCAAGTCATCCTTTGATGCACGAGATAAAATCTTAACCCTACAGGCTAGAGTTGTCAGATTCCTGAATTACTTAAAATGTTCTGTATTTAAACATGTTTAACTATAATAAGATATATTAACTTTTTTTTATAATAATAATATAATAATTAAAAATTTATAAATCATTTTACATTTCTGAACTAAATTAACAGTAACTAAGGAGGGGTTTTTTTTCCCTCTAATTAAAGATCATTAAAAAAAAAAATTAAGTCACAATTTGGTTGTAAACTTGGCAAAGATTCCAAATTCAGATGCATATCTTTATCCTCAGACAAATGTTTTCTTATTGCTGCTGTTCAGCACATTTGCACCTCCATCCGCTGACCTGGTACTAACCAGCCAGGTGTTTGGAGACACCTTCTAATTCTGTGGTCCTTCCTAATTTTTATTTCTTTCTACATTGTAAAATAAAACTGAATGCATCCAAAATCTACAATAATCTCCTTTAGATCAGGTGATATTGAGACGTGTCTGCTACTTATGATCTGTAATGCCTTTATAACGTCTCTAATCTGCGTTGCTGTTTGTTAATTAGTGATTTCTGATGCTGGTGACTCTAAATAAACAACTTCTCTGCAGCAGATGCAAGTTTTGTTCTTGCTTTACTAGGATGGTCTTCATGAGAGACAGCTTCATCATGGTGCTTCATGAGTTTTGCAAATGCACTTGACAATACTGTTCTTGCAAGAACTATTCCAGAAAGGCCGACCTCCGTGTCTTAAAATAACCACAGTTTTAGCGTAATGCAGTAATATTGTCCTAGAATGAAGAAAATGTACCGCCAAACATAAAACATTCAATTAGAAGCCGTGTCCAAACTTTTGAGTGGTACTGTACATCTTCCACATTTAACAGGAATATTGCACTCATGTCATCTTCAATAGAGTCAGTGTAGAAGCAATGGAAGACGAGTTGTTCGAATAGAAAAATAATAATCATTTAAATATTTAAAAACGATTTAAAAGAAAATAAAAAGTCATTTGCTTATTTCCCAGACTGTAGACAAAAAATTCCATTATGAACAAAAAATAAACATGGGATTTCAATGTTTGTCTTGTAATTATGAAATTACAACAACTAAATCATAGCAATTAGTATTTAAACTAGAGCTGTCTTTCTGAGAGTATGGTGCATTCACCATTTGTTTTATCACACACGAAATATTTAAAGCAATATTTATCATTACAGTTCCAATAAAAAAAAGTTTAAGCCATGCAAAATAGAAAGTCATACGGGAAAGTTTCTGCTTTTCCTTGCCGCTGCTCCACAGCAGAGGGTAATGTCTCCCCCTATTGAGCGCCTGAGAAATAATGGTGTGTTTGTGAGGGACAGAGGAGACGTGTGGGAGGAAGAATGCGATCAGTGTGCTGCTCGCTTGCAGCCTCCGTGTCACTGACTGGAGACGGGGACATTGACCTCCCTGAAAGGACAACCCACTGATTTATCTCTGTCAGTGCTCTCCCACAATGCTCACACTCTCTTTCTTTCTCTCTCTCTCTCACACACACACGAACATGCCTTGTTATAATTATGTAATCTGGAATTAAGTTCATCTTTCTTTTTGGCAGCCGTGCGACCGGCTCGTCAGTTCGGGAAAGTAATAAGACAGCACCGACCGAATTAAGACGGGATGGGAGGGGACAAAAGCGAGAGATGGCAGCTGTAGAATTGCCATCGTGCCAATCGTGAAGAAGCTCCTGTCAGCCTGTGCTGTTAATGAAGGACGCCGTAAATATGATGTAACATGAAAAGCCGAACGAGTCATGAAGGTGTTGCATAAACATAAGGAATGATCACCGGTCCGTTCTCATGAGCAGCTACGCTTGACTTAGGATGACTCGAGGCCGTAGAAGTGATAAGGAAGAAAAAAAAGGCAGAAAGCATGAAACGCTTGTTCACCCTGAAGCACAGAGAAAAACTCAGCGAGCACGCCGTGAGTGTGAAAGCCTATCAGCTCGGCGGAGTTTATGCATGGCGTAGACCTAATCTTCCATTCATGGGCAAGACGATTTCTTCCAGCTCACTGATTACTGATGCACGAGAGCTTCTGCTCACCTATGGGGAGGGGAAAATAACAACAACAAAAAGACACCAGGACCTGAATGAACATATGAGAAGTGTTTGAGTATAAAATGTTCTGAATATGCAGAATAATAAATAGATTCAAAAAGAAAAGTTTTAACGGATGAATAAGAAAAGGAAAAGAACAATAAGAAAAATAAAAAAATAAAAATAAGCGTGCTTGCTTTTCAGCCTTGCCAATCCAGCAAGAAGCTTTAATCAAAGTCAAACTGACAACTAGAGCCAGAGACCAGCGAACAAAGCCCGTGTCACTAAAACTTTCATGGTGTGTCAACACCATTTTTTGATGTGGGATGAACCTTGTATAATTATGCCTTAATCTATACTGAAACAATGCTGTTCCTGTATAAGCTTCCAAAACAGTTGACTCTTCAGCGTTGCTGATTCAGTCGAGCAGAAGGCAGCAATGCCTCTAAAAGCTTGATCCATGTCCGGAAAGATAATACTCGGGTATAGTTTTATTTTCTTTTTAAGGTCACTGGCGGTCGTACAAGCATTTCACTGCATATCGTACTTTGTATGACTGTGTATGTGACAAATAAAATTTGAATTTGATTTGGTTAGAGTTACACCTAGTTTAGAACTGTAACAAAATAATTAAAAAAATAATAATATAGAATGAGGATTGTATAAAATCCAAATAATTAGAGAATCGCAATTCAGAACGAATCAGCACCTGGTATCGTGGTAATATCGCATCGGGTGGTGCCCCACCCCCAGCACCCAAAGGAAGCACTTCCAGCATCCCAGTGCCAAACACCACAGCACACCCTGGAAAGGGATCAGAGCGCACCAGTGGAGGAACCCAAAACATAGGCTGCTATAATGTTCACGTTTTAAACGTTATGGCTGATCGGTGTACATCACGCATGCAGTGTAGTGTCCGAATGTAATGAGAAATAAGGGAAAAAAATAAAACTATGGACTGTATTTACTACATGTTCTTCTGTATGTAAATGATTTCCATTTTATATAGTCTTTAGCGCAAATCAACCTGCATGTACTCTCACAATCCAGACCTCGAGTTCCGCTGCACATTTCTTCAATGCATGTATCCTGTTGACAAGCATGCCGGACTTTCTCATTTCCTCACCCCTACGTCTATTCCTCTCATCTGCCATACGGGATTCGATTACCAGCCAATGGCTCAAACCCAGCCACTGGATGCAGTACATCCTCGGCGCTGATGCCAAGCCCGGATAAAAATGGGAGGGTTGCATCAGAAAGGGCATCTGGCGTTAAATGTGTTGATCAGGTGGCAAACTCTTAACGCAAGCAACAACTCCTCCTCACTGTTAACAACTTCGAATAATGTCGCTGATAACAAAAAGATTTGATTGTATGACCATTTTAAAATCCAGTGAAGATATTTCGCCTGAACCAATATGTTTCGATCTGTTCATGCCAAGCTTTCATGAGTGGTCTTCATGTACCTAAGGGTTTCCTTCATGATGCATGTGTGTCTAAATTGTTTCCTGGTATGAATAAATAAATGAGTGTGTGTACAGTACATGGTGTCCTACAATTAACTTGTTTTTCCATTCAGAATATATTCCCACCTCACACAAAACATCTGGTCCTGGTCTGGAGGCACAGTGACAATGACCAGAATGAATGTTGAGAGGTCGATTCCCACCTCAGGTCTGTGTGCATCAAGTTTGCATGTTCTCTGCTTAGCAGGTGTCCCTTCGAGTTCCTCCCAAACTTGGCATTGTGTGTGTGTGTGCGCTTGTGCCCTGTGATGGACTGGGAACCCATCCAAAATTACCAGTATATGCAGTGGGCGGGGCATCCTGAGGTTAACTCTAAACTCCATCTGGCTATTAAAACACATGTACAGTATAAGATGCAAGCGCGCTGATTAGTTTGATCCGTCCACAGTTGTTTGGTTAAAATAAAAAAAAATGTTTAAAAAGACAAGCGATAGTTACTTTTCAACTAAGGAAATACAAGACCTGGCAAAAAAAAAAAAAAGCTAAAGTTTTCCCCACAGTGCTACATCCACTTTGGCTTGTACAGTGGAGCAAATCACCACCCTACAGCCTCAGCTCCGTAAGTGAAAAGCGTTTCATGAATTCATGCCCGACTCTATTCACACTCATCCCACCTCATCAGCTCGGTGTGCTAGGTTATTTGATTTGTTACAATAAAAAAATAAAATGACGTTTTTATTTGAAATGCGCTCCGCGGCGCAGCGTGAAATGAAGATTCGATTTCACTGGACCATAGCGCCAGCCCATGACATTCTGCGGCAGGATGTAGAGAATATCTTAAGGCTGCGTTGGTTACCAGGTCTCCAGGAATAAAAATAAATATCTAAATATGCACAAACATTTTTACTGTGAGATGAGGTGGAAATTTTGACATGGCGGGAATGGATTTATTATATTTATTTATTTATTTTGCAATAAAAATGTAGTGTAGTGCGTTCCAGCAGATCTCCAACACTAAACCCAATCTAAACTTATATAAATAACAGTAATAAATATCAAAAGCATACATTTACAGTGACAACTCGTATTAACCTTTGGCAGCACACTAATATTCAGACAGAGTTCATGAATATCCTGATATGCGACAGATATACTGGTATATCGTCTCTACAACTCATGGAGAGACTACGATCCAAGGATGGGTATAGTGATTGTCGCAAAATTAATTAGAATTTGATGAAATTGAAGGAAATAGGAAAAAAATAAAAAAGAAATTTAGTTTATTACAAAATGATTTTCATCTGTAAGCAACAAAAGCTACAAGCACTAGCCAATTAATAATAGCAGCTTAGTTAGAAAATGAAAACTTTTTTACAGCAAAAGAAACCTTAAAAAAAAGATGCATAATCAAAACTTGATTCTTTAAAGTTGAACTCAAGTAAGTTTCAAATTAAGATTTAGAGTAGATATAATTTATATAACTTTCTATATGAATATGAGATCAGATAACATTTTTGATATGTAAAATGTACTAAACATCAAATGAGATGTACCTTTGAAGGAGCATGCTTATTAATAATTATTTGCCATTTACCGTTACTTATGTATGTATGGTATGTATAGTACTTTGCAAAAGTCTAATGCACATGCAATTAAAACGCTGTAGAGCAAGGTCGTCTTAAAAAAATAAAAAGTAAACAGTAAATTATAATTTCCATCCAAGTTAAAGTTAATTAAAGAACCACCCACAGTTTTTCTGAGAACTTTAACTGTTGCAAATTTTTTTCTGTAACTTTTAATTTTGTGATGGAGTGATGTTTAAAAATAAGAAGCGTTTTTGTGCCATATATATATATACATATATAAAACAAAGTTTGTACTAAAAACACAGGGTGCCGATGCTGTAACCTCTCGCAGCCGGAGGTCTAAAGAGAGCTGATTGGCCGAGCTTTCTCAAAGGGGAGGGATGAGAGGTACATAGTGCTCCCACATTAATCACGACTCTACAGCCAATCAGAGGCATCTGTAAGCTCACGCAAGTGGAAGGAGCGTATAGGGCGTGAGCGAGCAGTTCAAAAAGATGCGGTCGGCTGGCATCACGTGGCTCGAAGGAAACACGTGATAGTCTTCGGCCCTCCTGACTGAATGGTAGTAGCGTTAATGTGGGAGACCCCTAGTGACGGGGAGGAATTAGACACAACTAAAAAATTTGGGAGAAAATTGGGGTAAAATCACAAAAAAAAAAAAAATAAATAATAATAATAATAATCTTAGTAGCCATGGATTAAACAAGCCAATTAGATTTTTCCCCAATGTGACCTCATAAGAAGCTCCCCTGTTGCTTAGCTCTGCTGTTTTCTGGCTGGTCATGATTCATTTACATATACACTGAAACAGCATGTTTGGAAAAGGAGTGAAATAGAGGGAGTTTAGGATATGAAACCATGCATGATCTGAGCAGTATTTCAGCTGGACCATTTACACACACACAGGGACAATGGGGAGCTCTGAGACCTGTTGTTACTGTTGGGTTTTGCATGGAGGGACATTATTATCATATGTGACTAAACAATTAGCACTGAAGTCAGTAAGGACAAGGTGTAAGTACATTAAGTTGTGTAAAAATGTTGATATATTTTCACTAGCTAGCCCACATGCTAAGTAAAAGTTCTAATCTTCTCTCCAATCGCAAACCCATTTTCATTCCGTTGCTGAACCTACTACTCCATTAGGCATCTACAATTAAACACTAATAACATAAGTACAAATGCACCTAGGAGATAAACAAAGCATTCCATCAAAATAACCATCAGCTGTCTGACAAATTAAAAACAATCAAATTATATCAGAACATATCTCCACATAACCACCACACAACCGCCAATACAAGATACAGAGCACTCGTTTAAAGAAAAAAAAAAAGAAAAGAAAACATGCATGTGGAAAAAGAAAGCTGTGAGCCGCTTACCGAGGTCTGTGTTCGGTCCAGCCAGAAGCTGTTTGAACTTGTCTAATCTGGAAGCCTCTCGCTCAGTCATGGCAGGAGTTCCTGATGTGTTCTGATCAGCCATGCGGGCCACCAGGGGGATGACCGGCCTGTGAGGGAGCGACTGCTGTCTGTACAGCGCTGCCCGCTCGCCACTCATCTCTGCAACAACAAAGCGTGCCTGTGTGTTAATAATATCCATGACAGGTAACAAGTCCACTGTCTCACTACTGTTCTAGCAAAAAATTCATTGCAACAATTTATCGATCACTGTACAGACTTTAAAAAAAAATTGGTGGGTGAAGATAGATTCTTTGAGAAATGTATTAAAAGAAACTGTACATATACTTTATTAAGAAAATGAACACAAATCATTAAATTTCAATGTAGGCACCGATGGGGTCAACCAGTTCCCCCAATCAGCTGGGGATGGAATGCAGAATGTCTCCTGAAGGAAGCTGAGATATTGCTGAGAACCTCCCGACTCAGGGCCTTCAAGTCCTCCAGTGTGTCCTTCTGCATTTTCCCGGATGTTGGCTAAAATGACGCGGACCTCAAGAATGGTCCCTAAGAAGTCCAGATCTTACTTCATGTGTTTGTTTTTTTTTCTTTTGGGGCTCCACAAAGGAGGAGGTGTACAGGACAAAGTCTCACACACTAGAGGACTGGGAGGCAGTTCTTTCAATATATTTGTATTTGAAATATTGACTCTATTAATAATTTTTAATGCCAAGTTACTTTTCACCCTCCATGTATATGTGCACAAACACGCAGACATACATACACATAAACATACACTTTGATATACTGTATATAAAACTTATGTGATATTATTACAATACCTCGGGGCTAAAAAATTTACGAGTATCACAATTTAATAAATATTCATTAAAATTTTCCCCCCAATTTTAAAACTTTAAAAACGTTTAATGAGTAACTAAATGTAGCCCTTTCCTTATAAAATTATTTTCTCACTTAATAACCTAACGCAGCATGAGTTAACATCAAATTAAATTTTGCTACAAACCTACTTTTTTTTACTGAGCAGCGTGTATTTCTGTCATCTGTCATAATTATTATTTGTAAACAAACTTAGCAAATAATTCACTGCTACCACACAAGATGAAGATGTGTAAATAGTTCAGAGTGTACTGCCTGCAGGATTATTAAGAAACGATGATATTTTTCCTCCTTAAATGCCTCAAAAATCTCAAAACTAAACTCGACAGTGAGCGTGTGGGTTGCGTAACTCACACATTTTCGACTAATTAGCTCGGCGTTGGAATCGTGCGTCATTACATGACTGGGTTTGAGACTAATTCGCTCACAGAGTTTGGAGAAAAATGCAGATCGGAGGCTTTTAACATGCGTTGATCATGTAGCGGCATAAAAATGCATTTCTGTTGCGCTTGAGAGCTTCTGCGCTCTGTATACATCCAATTATATCTGAAGCTGATCGTCGATCACTGGTCACGGCCAATCAAACTGAAACCAGACAATTCTAGTCACAGCCCGATCTCTATTATAAATGTACATATAATTTTTTTGATCTATATGTAAATTGCCCACAAAAAAAAAAAAAATCACAAACTGAATAAAAATTATATACATGCATACACTACTGCTTAAAAGTTTGGGATGACTTTCTAACTTTGTGGTCGTTCCTGATTTTTCTTTCTTTCTACATAATGCTAAAGGCGTCCAGAATATACAATAATCTCCTTTTGAACAGTTATATTAATACTGAGATGTATCGGCTACTTCTGCTGCGCTCCCTGGTTATTTCTATTTAAATTCTATTTCATTTCCACAACCAAATTTTTCCATATTCTATATTTGTACAACTAAGGTTTTTTTTATATTTTATATTTTGTTCCTAATTTCTATAGCTATAGTTTTTCTATATTTTATTTTTTATTTTATTCTATAATTTATTTCTTACTGATTGTTTTTTTAAGGTCATGGGAGGTTGTTTAAGCATTTCACTGCATATCGTACACTGTGTATGAGACAAATAAATTTTTTATTTTATTTCCATATGTGTTATTTCATAGTTTTAGAATCCTCAGTATTGTTATACAGTGTAAAAAATAAATCACTAAATAAAAACAAAGAAAACTGCAAGTGATCCCAAAATTTTCAGCGGTAGTACACACACACACACACACACACACCTGAGCCACTTATGAATGTTGCATCACTAATTCTGTGGGGCTTAAATGCCTAATCATTGAATCATTTCTACTAAAGGATGTTTCAGTTACACCACTATACTCCTCTTCTATACTATACTGTACTGTACTGTAGGAGCATCTACGTAATTTCAAGCCTCACAATCTGCATGGGGAGCACTGGAAAAACAAATATTGTGCAGCACTGTGACTTTGCATAAAAAACACTGTCACGCCATCCTAGTGAGGAACGAACAGGAGACAGGAAGTCAGCCGATCCCAAACAAAGCTGCAGGTATGCGGGAAAGGAGGGGCAGGTGTTTGGTGACAGAGAGAGAGAGAGAGAGAGAGAGAAAAAGAGAGAGAGAGAGAGAGAGGTATCGCAGCGGGGGCAGACAGTGTACAGTATGTACGCTCATCTCGTCTGCCATGCCTCTACCGTGTTTCTAGTTACAGCGATGGAACAGCAGGTGACTGAGTGCACATATAACAGACCTGCTGTCACGCACATGCGCTAGTTTATGTGCAAAGATGTGGTCTGGGGCTCCTGTTTATGACACAGACTTACAGTCTGTCATACTTTAAAAAATAATAATAAATTAAAAAAAATGCAAAACACCAAGCACCAGGAAACTTCAGCCATCAGCCAGCAGTCAAGAACCAACAAATCCGATGGTGTAATTGGTTCAGTGGTTCAGTACAATTTCCATATATATATATATATATATATATATATATATATATATATATATATATAAGAGAGAGAGAGAGAGAATTTAGGGTAGCAACTAGAACTAGTGGTGCTAAGGGCTGGGTTATCACGGTTTCCACAATTTTGGAAATTTATTAGCTAGGTCACCAGCTAATACAAACCAATGTTTGTACTATTTGTACTGAGACCATTCGAATATTAATGAAATAATAATTAGTCCACTAATGTAAAGCGAACAAGCACTAAAACATTTACAAAGTATGGCCAAAAGTATGTGGACACCTTAGAGAGAGAAAAAGATAATCACACCTGGGGAAAGAAAAAATAGCATGACAATCAGCCTCAAATAGGAGCGACTGGCTATAAAGCTGAAGTATAAAAGAGGCGTGGCTGTGTAATAAATCCTGAGCGAAGAGTGAGAGGAGAGACGTTCTGTACAAACCCTTTGGAGATCCGATCGGTGCCTCGCTGTGGGACTTCACCAGCCTGTTGTCACTGTGATGGAAACGCTCGGAGCTAAACGACAGCTCCGCGGTCGTCTCCTCCTCCTCCAGCCTCTCCTCTTCATCTTTGTCCTGCTCCTCCTTCCCGTCTTTCTCCTCAGGCCCGGGAGGCTCGTCGAGCTGCTGCTGTCGTCGCTCCTGCTGCTTGCTGTGGTTCTCGATCACCTTGTTGGCCGTCTCCATCACTACCTCGAGGTTGAGGTTCTGAGCAGCCATGGCGAATAGCTCGTCGTCGTCGTCGCCCACATCCCAGGCGTCGCTCGTGATGCTTTCGAACTCCTGGAAGGTGGTGGCTTTCTTTGGCTTCCCGGGCGTGCTCGTCGCAGGTGGCTTGTTACCGGCTTTGATCAAACTGGAAGACAGATAGAGAGAAAGAGTGTAAGAGAGAGAAAGAGAGAGCAAGAAAGAGGGAGAAAGTGCAGAAGAAGAACTTCACATGACATGGCTTAAAGCAAGTGAAACTTATTTTGTAGTGGCAAAGCACTAAAAACCATAGAAACCAAAGTACAGCAGTGAGAGTCTGGGAGCTCTGAAGACATGAGACTACTGAACTGAACAGAACAGGACAAACCATCAGTGACATCACCCATAGGTTTTCTGAGGACTGGCTTTGTAAGGGTTATCCATAAAAGAGCAAATGGGTGGAGTTGGTGGAGCCTGTCTGTCAATTGCAACAGGCCTACTTACCGTAGATTACACAAGCTAGCTAGCTTAGCTAAAAGTAAGGTGACTAACATTAATTTACAGTATATGCTAACATTACTTTGCATTTTATTGAACTCTGTCATCCTGATCCTACACGACTTCCTATGGCAACTCCTATATTTCTCGAGGTAAGTTAAACTACAACGATTCCAGTTAGCTGGTTAGCTAAAATGATGCACAGGACACAGCAAGGAGTTTGTGTAAAGTTATGGATTTTAAATTTTAAAAAACTAATGAGTTACATAAAAATTCACCCTAATACATTTACAGCATGTGGTAAACACCCTTAAGGGCCTTGCTCGAGAGTGGTTGTTGACGTTTGAACCTTGAACTTTCCCATCAGTAATCCATCACCTTAACCACTGAGCTACCACTGACTACACAGTTGCCATTAATAAATAATCAAGCTAGCAAATATGTTTATTTCTGTTTTAAAGATGGATATTTTAACATAGGGGTCCATGCAACCTGACTCTACTTGGGAGTCTGTGGCCCTAGTGGACATTCAAGAAACTGTATGTTTTGACTCATTTTTCATAAACAGAGAAAACCCCTTGGTCCTGATCCTTCATACACACAGTTATGTAAAACATCAGTTAAGAACAATGTCGGATTTAAGAATGTGTAATGTACCATACAAGTCCTAAAAAGGTGATTATAGCTGTGAATTTGAGCATAACAATGCACGTAGTGTTCAGCTGCTCTTTTTTTTATGATAATAACCTGGGCTGTGTTCTAGGGCTGGACAATAAGTAAGGAATATGAGACCTGTGTGTGTTTAGCTAAACAAATACCTAATGACAGATCAGTGACAAATGAGAAACATAAACAGTGACTCGTTCATCCCTTAAAGCTACAGAACACCATGAAGTGAGGCAATCAAACTCCATCTGTCTAACCTGACCCAATGCACAAGACAGAAATCACTAATATCGCATTTAAAATCTCATTAGCACCTCGGAACGGTGCTCTCCCTAAGCACGTTCTTCAGAAGACACATATGCATGACGATAAACAAACCGTGTTGCTCAACCTCTCCAAAGCCCAGCTTTCCAACTGGGAAGGAAACCGTATCTAAACCAGCAAAATGGAAATCTTGATGGACTGCAGTGTCTCGGCACTCTTCCTGCAGCTTTACAGAAATCCTTAATTAAAGGGATGTTTCGGTATTTCTGGAGCAAATACGGATTTGTACTTGTGCGGCGCTGTCTGACCCCAACAGCATCCTGAGAAATCCCAGAGAGTTTCATTTTATCCAAAGTTGAAACCCAAATTGAAAACACACTGCCACACTCACCGTTAAACCAAACAAACCCCGCTGCCTTTACATACGGCACAGCTAATTAACACCGCAGATACAGCACATGGCCCTAAGATGCTATTTATGAACGTTACGATGAACAAAAAAACTAAATCAAGGTCTATATGTGGCGCCTTTACAGCCATTAGCTCCATTATTATTCAATAATAAATGAAATATCCACGGAAGAGATGATTCTATAGTTTTTTAAACAAAGCTGTTTAATTTAATTATTTTTGTTATTATCATCATTATATAATAGAGCACCACTAATACTCTGAGTCTACAGACCAGCCACAGTTGATTCCGTGAAAGCATATAAGACGAGCACACGAGTATCCGAACTGGACCAGTGGAAGAAGATGACTGATGAATCACATTTTCTTCAATTTCATAAAGATGTCCATGTACATCCCATAACCTTATACTCCTCTACATTTAATGCATACTCAATATCTATTGCTGCTCATATAATGGACGACACCACCCATTCCCTCATCTCACGGCATCTGGAGTTTGTTCATCATTTCATGATGGTTTGGAACTACACATGCTGCTCCTAAGCTCCCAGTGATCCAGACGACCTCTGCACCTGTCTGATTCATCCTTGTGCCGAACTGGACAACATGTTAACTTTAAGCTGCCCAACACACAGTATGTCGGCATCAAATTCCTGCTATTATGACCCAAGTGAGAATGGGTTCCCTGTTGAGTCTGGTTCCTCTCAGGGATTCTTCCTGTAACACCGTCACCCTTGGCTTGTTAACATTTACACATTTTTCTCACTCATACACATTTCCATATATTTTTTTTATTTTATAAAGCTGCTTTAAAACAATGACCATTGTTAAAAGTGCTATGTAAATAAAATAAAATTGAATTGAATGTGTGCACCGGGAAGCTATGGGGAAGAAGTATATTCAAATTCCCCAGATCTTAATCAGATCGAACATCTATGGGATGTGCTGGTCAAACAAGTCTGATTCATGGAGGCCCCACCTTACAGGAATTAAAGGATCTGTTAGTGACGCCTTTGTGCCAATTAGCACAGCACACCTTCAGAGATCTTGTGGAGTGAATATCTCAGAGGATCAGAGCTGTTCTGGCTGCATGAGGGAGACTGACTCAGTATTAGGCAAGTGGTACTATTCTGTCCGAGTCGTGTATTATCTTTTTTTACCCGTTTACCTACTGCTCAAACTACATGAAAGTTATGCTGGCCAGTGAAAAACATTCAGTCACCCACTCAATCCTGTATACAGAGTAAGGAGGGGTACATCCTGGATAGGGAGCCAATCCATCGCAGGGCACACACATACGCACACTCATTCACACACCACAGGGCAATTTGGGAAAAACAATAAGCCTAATATGCATGTGGGACTTTGGACTGTGGGAGGAAACTGGAGTACCCGGAGGAAACCCACCAAGCACAGGGAGGACATGCAAAGAGACGGGAACTGATCCTAGACTCTGAAGGTGCAGGGCAACAGTGTTAACCACTACACCACTGTGCCAAACAGTTTAAAAATAAAATAAAATAAAAAAACAGTGTTTTATTATTTTTTTATAATTACTATTAACCTATTTTGACATTTCCTTGTAGGGCTGCTTTTATTTTAAGCAAAAAAAAATCTTTTAGCCATTTCTGCAGGAAAATTTCCAGTGCATTCCAGAGATTTTTTTTTTCTTTAAAATACTTAAAACCATGTATCACACATCACCATCATGAACCTGTGAGCTGCCAACACGAGCACTGAAATCAGATAACAACTGGATTATTTACATGTATGTGCATGCACGAGCCGACCGCATCAATGAAAGAAGGAAGCAAGCTATGCCTGTGCAGAATATACAGTACGTAAGTTTGGGGAGCAGTTCTCACACCTAATGACATCGGACGTCAGAACTGAAACAACCTGTTGGTTTAAAATAGAGAACTACTTTTCATACCTGCCTAATGAAGGCACGAATGTTTGTGTGTGACTGAGTGGAGAAATGAGAAGCTTAAGCCTTAGCATACTAAATGGAAATCGACCTCAATCTGTCAGTGTGTGTGTGTGTGTGTGTGTGTGTGTGTGTGTGTGTGTATGTGTGTGTGTGTGTAAAAAGCCCCCAGGGCCGGAACCACCTCCAGTGAGGTACAATATGTTAAAAAAAGGTTTCGCATGAGTGCCAAAACAAGCAAGGGACACAAAATGACATTGTAAACAGGTGTTCATTTAATTTTTTTTTTTTTTATAAGGAAATCATTGCTCTACGGTAGGCCATTACAGCTCCATGCTGCTTAATGTCCTAAAAAACAACTTCTCTGAGTAATGTCGCAGCAGTAAATCAAATCACAAATCAGCAATATCACAGCACTGGCAAGATTTTTCATTTGCACCACAGCACTTATCAATGGGCAGGGAATAATTTTTTATTTTCTTTTTCATTTTCGGCAACAGTGAGCCCGGCAGTATAGTGGGCCAAAAAAGTATGTAGTCAGCCACCAGTTGTGCAAGTTCTCCCACTTAAAAAGATGAGAGAGGCCTGTAATTTTCATCATAGGTATACCTCAACTATAAGAGACAAAATCCAGAAAATCACATTGTAGGATTTTTAAAGAATTTATTAGCAAATTATGGTGGAAAGTAAGTATTTGGTTACCTACAAACAAGCAATATTTGTGGCTCTAACAAACCTGTCACTTCTTCTTTAAGAGGCTCCTCTGTCCTCCACTTATTATCTGTATTAAGGGCATCTGTTATCAGTATAAAAGACACCTGTCCACAACCTCAAACACTCACACTCCAAACTCCACTATGGCCAAAACCAAAAAGCTGTCAAAGGACACCAGAAACAAAATCGTAGACCTGCACCAGGCTGGGGAGACTGAATCTGCAATAAGTAAGGAGCTTGGTGTGAAAAAAATCAACCGTGGCAGCAATTATTAGAAAATGGAAGACATACAAGACCACTGATAATGTCCTTGATCTGGGGCTCCACGCAGGATCTCACCCCGTGGGGTCAAAATAATCACAAGAATTGTGAGCAAAAATCCCAGAACCACACAGGGGGACCTAGTGAATGACCTGCAGATAGCTGGGACTAAAGTAACAAAGGCTACCATCAGTAACACACTGTGCCACCAGGGACTTAAATCTTGCAGTGCCAGACGTGTCTCCCTGCTTAAGCCAGTACATGTCCAGGCCAGTCTGAAGTTTGCTAGAGAGCATTCGGATGATCCAGAAGAGAATTGAGAAAATATCATATGATTAGATAAAACCAAAATAGAACTTTGTGTTTGGAGGAGAAAGAATGCTGGGTTGCATCCAAAGAACACTATATACCTACTGTGAAGCATGGGGGTGGAAACATCGTGCTGGTTTGGGGACCAGAACGACTGATCCGTGTAAAGAAAAGAATGAATGGGGCCACGTATCGTAACATTCTGAGTGAAAATCATCACTGAGGGTGGTGAAAGTCCGTGTTGCCCAGCGATAGCCCCAAAACATCAACAAGAATGGGTAAAAAAAAACAGCAACAGTGTGTGAAAACCTTGTGAAGACTTACAGAAAACGTTTGACCTCCATCATTGCCAAAAAAGGTTATATAACAAAATATTAACATGAAATTTTGTTATTGACCAAATACTTATTTTCCACCATAATTTGCAAATAAATTCATTAAAAATCCTAGAATGTGATTTTCTGGATTTTTTTTCTTATTTTGTCTCTCATAGTTGAGGTATACCTATGATGAAAATTACAGGCCTTTCTCATCTTTTTAAGTGGAAGAACTGGCACAATTGCTGGCTGACTAAATACTTTTTTGCCCCACTGTATATCTCACTCGTACCTACATCACAGGTTTCTATTAATGCATTCAATCTAACACGTTACTCTTTCTACAGGTACAGACTTTACACAATATCCAAACCTTAATTTACAAAAGATTATTTCCACGAGAAGGTCTGATTGTGTGCTAATATTTAGAAACATTACTGGATGTCATATTCAGACAATCCACATTTACACTAAAACGTGCTCTTAAATTTTTCATGGCTATCAAGACATGCTGCATTAGGGTAATTCGACAATAAAAGAAAAATGGGCAAATGTCTTCGTCCATCTGCTACCATGGTGTCTCAACACTAAGTGGTTTTCCTGTTACAGTCAGTCTTTTATGTTTAAGAACCTCATGTAACTTATAAACCAATCAAAATCTTTGTCTTTGAAGACCAGTCTTCTGTAGACTCTAGATTATTAAGTACTATTGGTAGACCATGACAACAATCACATTACACGTATACATAGTTTGACACCTCTATGTAGAAAAATGCTAAATGTTTTACAGACATGGAAGCATGATAGAGAGAGATTTTCGTTCCGTCTACTAGATGTGGCTTTTAAATTCTCTGGATGTACATAAGATACGCTCACCTTACCACTGTGCCAAGGATAAACTGGACCCCTGCACATCACATCAGGCCTAAATACATCACCTGGGGGCTGAATTACTTTTCTATAACAGAACACCTCACCTCCCAAGAGGCTGGTAAGTCTGTACAAGGAATATTCCTTTGGTTTTAAGTCACTAATATTACACACTGTATCTATGTTACTGATGTAATAAAATGTTTAAAGGTTAAAATAGTGCAATATATACACGTACTGTAAGGTCGTCAAGGCTTAGGATCTTAGTTTAGAATAGCAATTAATAATTTAATTGGTGGTAGCTCATTAGTTAAGGCACTGGACTACAGGTCCGGAAGGTGCCAGGTTCAAAGCACACCAATTGGGCCCTTGAGCAAGGCCTTAACCCTCAACTGCTCCGAGTATAATGAGATGTAATGAAAAATGAAAAAATGTTTACAAGTCGTCCTGGATAAAGGCGTCTGCCAAATGCCATAAATGTAAACTTCAATTTAAAAAGAGGTAACTCGAAACTTTGTTTTAAGTTAAATGACTTCAGCTTGCAGGACATGAAAACAAAAATCTAGAATATCAAAATATTAGAATATTTCATTTAGACTTCGAGTAAATTATTATTCGAACAGTATAAATACTGTGCATCTCTCCATCTAGTTTAACCCACTGCACCAGAGACGACATCAGAAACATCTTACCTGGGCTAAAGAGAGAGAAAAATGCTCAATTCTATTTTCAGATTTTATTTTTTTTAAACTTTTGCATTTCAGTTGTAAATCAAGGTCCCAGAGTCTAGAGGAAGAGAGAGGGGCACAGAATCCAAGTTATTTGAAGTCTAGTGTGAAGCTCCCACAGTCAGTGATGATTTGGGGTTCCATGTCATCTGCTGGTGTTGGTCCACTGTGTTTTATCAAGTACAAAGTGAACACCGCTATCTACCAAGAGATGTTAGAGCACTTCATGCTTCTGTCCGCTTTTGTTCACCTGACCTAAAGCTCATAAAGAATCTATGGGGTATTGTCAAGAAGAAGATGAAAAACACCCGACCGAGCTGAAGGCTGCTGTCAAAGTCTTTAATAAAGCCTCAGCAGTGCCACGGGCCAATCACCTCCATGCCACTCCATGCCACATTGATGCGCTAATTCGTGCCAAAGGAGCTCCAACAGAGTATTAAGTTCATAAATGTAGATATTTTTTAGATGGTGGACATTTTTGTATTGTAAATCCTTTATGAGTTATCTTAGAGCATTTTGAGGTACTATTTTTTTTCATGAGCATTAAGCCATAATAATGCAATGAGAATCTAAAATACATACATGAAAGTTTCACTTTTAAAATTAAATTTAAAAAAATAATAAACTTTTCCACAATATTATTTTTTTAGACACATTGTACATTACAGGACAGTGAAATTATTTTCTTTACATCTCCCTGATTAGAAGTTGGGATCAGACATGTTATGACGCTGGAGCAGAGAGGGTTAAGGGCCTTGATCAAGTGGCAGCTTAAACACATGAACCTTAATCTTCTGACCTACCACTGCCCATCTAGGGTCATTTGGCCAAAAAGTTGCTGTGCTTTTTTTTTTTTATAGGAAAAACTTTTGTTCTACACTAAAAGAGCAAGAATAAGTGTTACATCTTCCTCTGCTCCTCTGAGGTCTGTAAACCGTATAGTAGTAATAATAAGAATAATGAAAATGCTATATTATAGCATTAAGCACTTACTTAGCATGTAGGAGAGGATCAAATGGAGGATGCTGGGCTCCATAGACGTGTTGTATACTGCAAACAGGAAAAAGATAAATACAGTTTAGGTTAATGTACATCATAACTTCTCAACTTTTTCCCCCCACCAGTGACCCAATCTCAAGGGCAGAAAATTCCCACAATGAAACCCAACCCTCACATAACGGATTAGATGTGTAATGCATGTCTAATCCATACACACAGTCATTTTCTCGTTTAACAATTTTAATAACTGTTGTTGTATCCTGTAAAAACACATAATAATTCTGATCATACAGTACATGGCAACACACATCACAGTTAAAGCTTTAATTCAAGAGGTTTGAGGAAAATACTGCAGTAACCTTTTAGGAAGAATAGATATTCCTTTCATAGTCTCTCTATTTTTACAGGCTCAAATGTAATTGGAAAACTGTCTGATAAGAAGTTTCATGGACAGGTTATTTAATCACAAAGTGAGGAGATAAAAGGTCTGGTGTTCATTTCGAATGCTGAATTTGCATCTGGTGGCTGTTCATGGAAACACTCAATATGCAGACTAATGAGGTGTTGATGGAAGCAAAGTGAGGCCATCATTAGGCGGGGGGCAAAAACAGACAAATCAGAGATAGCAGGAAATTTAGGGGAGGCCAAATCAACCATTTGGTATGTTCGTAAAAAAGAAGGAATGCAGTGGTGAGCTCAGCAACACCAAATGCCACGCCATATCAAGAACCATCATTGTTGATGTCTACAATCAGGTGATGCCTTCATGAACGCAAATACAGAAGGTTTACCTCAAGATGAAAACCTTTGGTAACACTGAGGAATAGAAACACTGGATTAGTCTTTGCTGTAGAGCATCTTCTGGAACAAGTTGAACATGAACCAAAATGATGGAAGGCAATGAATGAAATGCTCTTCATCCAGAGCAAACAGTTCCACATCATCTGTTAAACACGCTGGAGGCAACGTTATGGCATGTATGGATCCTAAATGTCACTGGTGTTTATTATTGACGTTACTTTTGACAGAAATAGCAGGATAAATTCTGAAGTGCAGAGACCGATGCTTTCTGTTTAGGATCAGTCAAGTGCTGTAAGACTAACAGGACTGCATTGGTCCACATGTACAGATGGATAATAACTCAAAGCATCCCAAGCGAAAGCAATCCAACAGCTTCTCACGCAAATGAACGGAAAATTAAGGAGTCAGTCACCTGACCTCAACCCTACTGAGCTGCTTTTAAACTACTGAAGGCAAAACTGTACACAGTTTACACAGTGGCTGAAGTAAGTGACTTTGACTGTAAAGGATTTGCGTTCAAGTACTAAAATAATCCTTATATTTATGATTATGTGAGTCTGATCAGTAAATATTTTAGGCCTGGGGAAAAAAAGAAGTACTTTTAATTCACTGGTTGCAATTCCTACTTTTTTTTTGTTACACCACTTGATTGAAATCTTAAAATCTACATTTCAATCTTATTTTGATTGCATCATTTAAAATTCACTGTGTTGGTGTAGACAAACAAAATTATAAAATATTGTGTTACAGTCCAAATACTGCTGACTGACAAGCAGGACCACACAGCCATGTGACACTAATTAAAAAAACTATAAACCTGTAGTGACTTAATTTTTTTTTTTTTTCGTTTTAATATAATCTTAAGAAAAAAATTAAAACATGACATGAACTATACTTTAAAAATAATTTGAATATTTTGTGTACTTGCTAATTAAAACATGTTGTTCAGATGATATCATTCTATATATAATACTAGAGCTCAATATAAGGGAAAAACTTTTAAATAATTAAGTTAAATAATAACAGGTAAATAATGAGGAGGTTATAACTTTATGAAAATGAAGGCATGAAAAAAGGCAACATATGACAAGAATTACCTTGCAATATTACAATAGAAAAATAATAAATTCAAGACAAAAAGACAAAATATTACAAGAACAGTGTCGCAGCATACAGATGTAGCCAACGATACCCTTGAAGTACCAGCTAATTATCCCTCAAAAAAAAAGAGGCTGCTCCTTTCACATTACTGGAGGTTTTCTTATGCAATAAACAAACTTTCTTACATAATCTTTTCCAAGTCCTGATGCTTATGGTAATCTGATGCTTATGTGCCAGAAGATTAAGCATCTTGTAATTTGTGAACCCTTTATTAAAAGTTTAACTTCACGAGATATCTGACTGTATTTTTCTTGCAGGAGCCTGATGTTTTTTTTTAATCATAAAGACTTTATTCTTATAATATTGTGCATTTCTAAAACAGTGACTTTTTAGTGTTAAAATATTATGAATTTTTGCATGTTAAATTACAATATTTATTCTCATCATATTATCCCTTTCTCACCTGAAAACATCATGACATTATGGCATTAATACTTAATTGTACTTTTAGACATGCACTTAATTGCTAAGAAAAACTATAACATGAATAATAGATATGAAAGTGTTAAAGATCTGGTGTGCATTCATGCAGAAATATAAAGGGGCCTAGGCATAAACTCTTTAAACAATCCTCAGCAGACCATAAACTGGCAAATCTAAAACTGCGGACCATCTATTTTGGGCACTAGAAAGTTTATCCATCTTGAAAAAATATTTAAAAAACAACACCTTATGAAACAATGTAGCACTGCTCTTAATGTTAAATTAAGGCCACATCTCCATTTTTAAGCCTCCAACAGTACAGTGGTGATTATTAAAAATTAAAAATGTACACGAAAAATACTAGATTTTTTCTAACTGTGAAATAACACGTTTGGCATTAATTAATTAATTAATTAATTAATTAATTAATTAATTAATTAAAACAGTCAGGTGTTATTTTACAACATGAAAGTCAGCTATTCTGAAATAATACTTGGAAGAACAGTATTGTCAAATGCATTTCTAAAACCCATCAAGCACCATGATGAAACTGCCTCTTTTAAAGACCATCCCAGACAAGCAAGATTAGCAGCGGGCAAATAAAGAATTACTAAAGATTGTTGTTTGTATTCCATACAAACAATAGGGAATATACATGGCCATCAAAGATAAAACTGTCCACAGGTTTAACGTAGTTGCTGAAAATTGACAATAAACATTATTGAAAAGCTATGAAAATTTTTATTTTTTATTTATTTAATTTTTAACAGACATACAATGACTGCGTAAAAAGAGATCCGAATCCCAAACACGAGCATGAAATTTGAAACTCGCTCTAAGAAAATTTTATAAGCCGGCCTTTCTTAAATTTTAATTTGAGCACAGTGGCATAGTGGTTAGCACTGTTGCCTCATAGCTCAAGTGTCCGGATTCGATTCCCACCTCGGGGTCTGTGTGCTTGGTGGGTTTCCTCTGGATTGTTGAGTCTCCACCCGCAGTCCAAAGACATGCAGATTTTGATTAAGCATTCTCAAATGTGCCTGTAGTGTGTGAATGTATGTGTAAAAGTTGAGCGGAGGTCCCACCATGATCGTAAAATGGGAATAAATACATCCCTGGTTGGACTACAGAGGTTTCTAGATGGATGGAGATGTATTCTGCATAAGTCCTTTAACCTTTTAAGCAGCTACTTTAACCTGCAGAGTTGAAAGTTTTAAAGAAGTAGTTTCTTTCTCTGACCTATGTTGAGGAAGTTAAAATTAAACAAAAGCACTCTGTCATGCGAGAAGTGCTAAACATGGTGAAGACCGTTAAAGTCGGGTAAAACGGCGGCACAGTGGTTAGGGTGTTGGACTACTGATCGGAAGGTCGCTGGTTCAAACCCCAGCACCACCGTGTCGCCGCTGTCGGGCCCCTGAGAAAGGACCTCAACTCTCAACTGATGTATTTAGATGTATCATGAGATAAAAATGTAAGAATAAGGGCGTCTGCCAGATGCGTAAAAGAAAATGAAACGATAAAGTAAACAATACAATCTCTTAGACAAACAATGCGCTGGGCTTCAACTTTAGATCCTGACTGTTCCTGCTGTTTCCTTCTACATCCAATCCTGACATTCTGCTCCATCCACAGGTGCCAGATCAGACAGTTTGTCGTCTTTAGGGAATCTGTAAAACATCATTAACCATAGGTGTTGCTGTGCTTCAGCAGCCCACACCACCCAGTGCTGCCAGTGTAATTACAGGAAATGTGTCATTCCTGGGAAATCAGTCCCAGCTAGTCGCTGCCTAATCAGCTAAATATGTCTCCCAGCTCTTTCCAGACGCGTGTGAAACTTGCAGGAGTCGCTGAACGCGGTTCAAACAACCAACGAGACAAAATGTCACTCGCGATTTCCGACATCATTCATTTTAACCCTGATCCATATCTAAAGTCACCGTTAGCAGCTAGCAGCATGCTAGCATGAACACGTCACTTTACCTGCCAGGAACCTTCGCTGTGTTCCTTTTCCAGAACTGCTTTTTACTTCCGTCACTCGCCATCTTTGATTTCTCTCCGTACGACAGCTCATCAACACCCCAAACAACTAATATACTCTCTAAACAATGTACAGTTGCCTTATTTACACATTAGCTATTTTTTTCCCTCTTCGTAAACTCAGAAAGCCGCCATGTTGGTACAGCCCTACGAGGAGCAAGCAGCGACCTGATTGGTTAGGCTGAGAAACTCCGGCGAGAGCTGACCAATCAGAGAGCGCTCGCTGTCCAATCAGAAGTGAGCACTACTGTAAGTCAGCAAAAACAGCCAACTAAATCAAAAGATCTGGGATTGTTGTACTTTAATTCAGATAAATAATAATAATAAAAATAGTAATAATGAGTTTGGTATTTCAATCTTGCAACAAAAAAAAATTCTCATACTCATTGTCATTATTGTACCAGAATTCTTATACATTATCATACTAATACACTTTAATAAACACATCTAATACTCATTTATTCATTTTCAATACAACATATCCATGAAAGGGCCTGGAACCTATGCCGGGTCCACACACACACTGACCGTACAACCGTGGGCAAAAAAAAAAATTGAGAATGACACAAATATGGATTCCCCAAAGTCTGCTGCTTCAGTGTTTTTAGATCTTTTTGCCAGATGTTACTATGGTATACTGAAGAATAATTACAATCATTTCATAACTGCTGCTAATTTAATTGACAATAACATTATGTTTATGCAAAGAGTCAGTATTTGCATTGTTGACCCCTGTTTTTTAAGGCCTCTGCAATTCATTTGACAAAATGTTGTCAATCAACTTCTGGTTGACTGGTGGCAGCCCATTTCTAGCAATCCAAACCCTGTCCCTTTTGCAGAATATCAGTTTATCCCTGATGTTTTTAGTGGACATTCTGCTTTTAGACAGTACATTACTCATACCTCTATTTTAGTATTGAATTCATTCATGTTCCATAACCACTTCAGAGTCTGCTGGTTATTCTCTGATCATGGGGAATCCTAATTCCCTTTTTAATGAATATACTGTGAGTGTGTGAGGCAAAATAATTCATCATGAATTAAATGCCAGTCCATCACCATACACATGTCCACATGTACTGTGCATTCACTCCTACAGGTAATTTAGTGTCTAGATGTATTAAAGAAACCAGAGAACCCATAGAAAACCCATATAAAGATAAAATATGCCTCAGCACATTGTAACACAGCAATGACAGAAAATCATTTAGAGGTGAAGTGAAAGCATTACCTGCTGCCACCCTCTTCTACTTTTTTATTGTTTAACTGACGTTTTTTTTTTTTTTTTTTTTTTTGGTTAAAATCCTGTAATGATTTTACGCTTATTTATACATTTATAAAAGACCAGGTAGGGCTTTTTCCCCTGGTCAGGGTAGTAGTGTGGTCGATCCAGGGGTTTTCCTGGGAACACTGGGAGAACACTTTGCATACACTTTCATTAAGGGCAATTTGATGTAGTCAGGCCAAAAACATGTATGTTTTGGTATAAAAAGAAAAGAAACCAGATATCCCCAAGGAACATCACCCAGAAAGGGGAAGAATGTACAAAATTCCTTATAGATATTAAATGAAGTCAAGCTGTGTAAGTTGGCATCTTAATATCACAGAATATATCTAAATCAAGATATCTAAATACAGAATACCTAAACAGTATATATGATATTCTCTGTATAGTGCTTAGTGTTATTCTATGTCAGTGACCTCAGATGTCTTATACACTGGAATGTTTCTTTGGTTAAATATTACCTCAGTTATGAGCTTTTTTCACCAAATTCTAAAGTAAGCACTCACAAATCACATAAATCCCCGGAGCGCAGTATAAGAGAAAAATGCCCTCTGTGACATTCTGTACAAGTTATTATTTTAATATAAATTGTTAATGTGTGATATAGTGCGTTTATAATATGTAATACAGTATGAACTTTGATTGAAGTATCATTGAGTTGAACTGGAGCAACGTTTGTTCATGTGTTTACATTGTGGCATTGGGGAGGAGGAAGCTTGGCCAGGATGCATTGTTAAAAAATATTATGCTCAGACCTTTTACTGGCACCTCACCTGTATACTGCAAATACAAGCCACAGAACTGCCTCTAAACCCAGAACAGTAAATATAATCGAGCAAAAAGACAGATGTAACACCTTTAACAAGGGAACCAGAAGGACTCATAGTTATCCAAAGTATACAATATTATATTATATTGCTAAAGAAAGCTAGAAAAATAAATCCTGATGTTTATCTGAACATAAAAAATCCAAAGGTTTATAGCTTTGACTCATTACCTTCTGTAAAAAGAAAAAAGGTAGTACTGTACTGTACTCTGAGGAAAGTAAATAAAATTACTTTCTGTATGGATCACGCAAATGTCAGATTTATTTAAAAACACTCAAAGTTACGTTCAATAATTAGGATATTAATCTTTTATAAGTGGCTGAGCATACAAGTAATTGAAAGAAATACTACCTCTATAGTGGTGTGTCTTTAAGTATAATGTGTAAAGCATTACCAGGGAGGTCTGTAATTTTAATTAAAATAATTAAGTTAATGTTAGGCAGCACAGTGGCATAGTGGTTAGAACTGTGTACCTACAGGTCCAAGGGTCAGATTTCTGCCCTGGATATGTGTGTATGAAATTTGCATGCTCTCCCGGTGCATGGTAGGTTTCCTCCCACTGTCCAAAGACTGGGCAGATTGAGCTAATTAACATTTCCAAATTTCCTGTAGTGTGTGTGTGTGTGTGTATGTGTGTGTGCCCTGCGATAGATTGGCACTCCACCCTGCCAGGCTCCTGAGACCCTGTACACAGGTAAACACAGTATAGAAAATGAATGAATGAAACGTTAAAGTTGTCCCTCGAATGTATTAACCTATTAAACAATCCACAAAGGAGGGACACCCATCCATTACAGAGCAACGTGTACACATGCATTCACCTCCTAGGGCAACTTCCACAGTTGCCCACTGACATATTTTGGAAGGTAGGAGGAAACCTGGGAACCCAAAGGAGAACAGGTGTTGAGAACATGTGAAGGACAGGAACCTGAGCTCAGGATCGAACCTGGGATCACGAAGGCGTGAAAAAGCAACAATGTGTGACGCAGAATCTTAACAGTTTGACCCGTACATTAACTGATAAAACGTTTATGAATAGAAATCTCTGATATGATATGATGAGTAATAATTAAACAAATAGTTTTCACATTTTTTTTAAATGTTAATGAAATAGATGTTGTGAGAGTAGTCTGTGGATTATTATTATTATTATGATGATGATTATTTCACAGTCTCTAGCTCCAGGAATATGAGATATCTCTCTTTATATCTATAAGGGTGCAGCATTAGTGAAGTTTGTCCCTTAGCTATTGTTTTTGTGTCCATTTTTAGCACTGACGTAGCGCCCGTGCTTAAAATGGTTACCGCCCACACGGCGTCATTCGCGCATGCGCGTTTCGGAAAGCCAGCGCCACTAGTATTAATAATAACGTGACAAGTTAACGCAAGAACAACAAAGTTCAGACAATAAAGGTTAACACTGTAAAATGTATTCAGTTTGATTGGCTTTCTTTTATTAAAACATATTTAAAAAAAAAAAAAAAAACAACTAAGAAAGAAAGAAAGCATCCGCGGCTTAGTGAATGTGCGTTGGTCGCGCGCGCCTCCTGCGTCGCTGCCCACGTAATCGGATTTGCGTTGTGACGCAGGCGCGCACGAGCTCGGCTTGTCTTCTTTATTCCCCGAGCGCGAGCAGATTCAGAATCCGCTATGTGTGCACAGCGCGAGAGCCCCCGCGCGCTCCTGCCGAGCTTGTCCGTATATTAGATCTAGCTCGTTTAAATCCTGAAACCGAAGATGGCGTTGAGATAACTGCGGGTTGAACCGGACTGTAGCTGCGACTTGGGAAGCGTCTCTTCACCGCGGAGAAGAATGGAAAAGCCGCTGCTGCTGCTGTGCTCGCAGCTCAGCCTCCAGAGCAGGGTGTACGAGGTGACCTTAAACAGCGCTTCACTCTCCTGGAGGGAGCTCGAGTCGAGACAGAAACGGGCCGCTGGCAGCATTTACGGTCCTCTTACGGCTGGTAGGTGCTTTTATTATTATTATTATTTTTTTTTTTTTAAATACTCAAGAGTAATTAGATGCATGTTTGTTTTTGTCAACTATTTTCACTTTCTTTCTTTTGGTTCCGCGTATTTAACCGGCTGTAAAATGACTTGTAAATATGTTCAGTGTAGATTCTCCAGCATGACATGTTTAAACCAACCCAAACATCATGTTTATATTGTGGAAGATGAATCCAGCACTTCAGGAGCAGGCCATGTCTGAACCGAGGCCTGTTGATCTGCTCTGGAGACAAGGAGCAAACGTGCACGTGCATGGCCCTGTTCACTACTTTGTTCACTACTGGTGTAGTGTGTAGGTGTAGTGAGCACATCGTGACTCACTGGAAGGTTTCTCTCCTGCCCTGCCTGCGTAAGGCAAAAACCCGGCTTGGATTCCCACACGATGCCCAAACCCCCAGCCCCACTGGATCCAATGCCCGTCCCATGCCCGGATAAAATGGGAGGGCTGTTTCAGGAAGGGCATCCGGGGTTAAAAAAAAAAAACCTGTGCCGAGGTTTTGTGCGGATCGGACGGTCCGCTGTGGCGACCCTACAGCTGAAAGACTAACAACAAAGTTGTAGTGGTGAGCACTGTGGCCTCTCCCCTCCAGGGTCAAATTATTGAACTGTGTCAAGCGAAGAAAACAACGTAAAGTTGTGTTAAGATCTGTAAAACGCTATTAAAACCTGGAAGGATAGTGGAAGAAGAAATGTGGTCAGGAAGAACATCCTGAATGAGTGTGATGGGAGATCACATAAACACTAGGTGAAATCAGATCAATAGTAAAACTCACAGCGCTGTTGCCTCGCACCTCCAGGGTCTGGGTTCGATTTCCAGCTTGGGGTCTGTATGCATGGTGTTTGCATTGGTTCCTTGTGTTTGATGGGTTTCCTCCCATACAGATTAGGTTATTTGCCCTTATGTGTGTGTGTGTGCGCGCCCTGTGATGGATTGGCACCCTGTCCAAGGCTGTCTCACCTCGTGCCAAGTCTCTTATGACAAGCTCCAGGCCCCTCGTGACCCTGTATACAGAAGATGAATGCATGTTCACTATTGTTATATTCCATCCATCCGGCCAACTAGGAGCCTCTGTAATCCAACTAGGCATGGTGGAAGCCAATGGTGGATAAAAAGCCCTATTTATTTCTATCAGTGAGATAGGAACTTGACACAGGTTTAAAGCTGGATGCCCTTCCTGACACATCTCTCCCATTTATGGTGACTATTGTATTTAGAATTGTGGTGGGACCTACCGGCAATTTGAAAACGCTAATTTAGCCTCATCTGCATGTCTTTGGACCGTGGGAGGACACCGGAGAACCCGGAGGAAGCCCACCAAGCAAACTCCTTGCACACAGACCAGAGGGGGGAATCGAACCCGGACACTGGAGGTGCAAGGCGGCGGCGCTAACCTCTAAGCCACTGTGCCGCCCGTTATTATATTCGCTGTTATATAAACAGGAGTACTAAAAGAGCATTAAGACGGTTATTCATGAGCTTAAGCACACACTTGTAAAGACATGACAGGGCTCCAGTCTCATAACAATTCTTACTTTATAGTTATACAAGTGTACTTTTTTCCCATACACTCCAAGAAGGGGATCATCCACGAACATGTCCTGACCTGAATAGTGAGAAAGGTGAAGGACAGGAGGATAGCCGGAGATTGTGCTTGTACTGTAACATTACCTGTTAAGTAGTTAGTATTCTCCATGTCCTCTAAGGCAAGCTGACCTCTCAAGTCATATGTCCTCATGGTTCATTTACTAACTGTGCCATAAATAATTCTTGGTGCTTTTTCCCTCCTTCCTCATAGTTCCCATAGTTAAAAGAATGATATAAAAAAAATAAAGGAAAAAACACTATGCATGAATACTCACACAGCCAGACTATGGTACAGGAAAGATATTGGTACCATGTGTAACATAATTAAATGATAAATTGAGAGACAGACATTATTGCACAAGCCACGCTGTGTAAGCGAGTAGCTTATTTTAGGAATGTAGAAGTAGATAAGTAGGTGCAAAGACCGATTATTTTACTAGCCATGACATGTTGCACACATCACGCAGTGAAATTGAAGATTTGGTCTGTTCCATAATTGCATCGTTTCATGTAAGGATAAGATAAGGTATCAAGCTAAAACGACTGATAGTAAAAAATAGACAAATTATATATTATAGCAGGTTTATAACAATTCATGCATTCAACCGGTTTGTGTTAGTTGTCGGTAATAAGCTAGACTCTATCTACTCTCTGTTGTGCACACGTGACACAGCAGTTCCCTATCCTCATTTTCAGTTTTTGTTTTTCTGTTTAGATCTTAACTTGAGGGAAAATTCCAGACACTGTGCAACTCACTTTATTACCCATGCTCCATATAACACACTCACAATGTGGGATGTGTAGATATCATATACACCAGCAAAGCACAGGTTGTCCTTTTTCCAGGGACATGAAGTGTCTGTCCTATGCCCAGTCAGCTTAAAGATACTTCCTGTAACATAAACCGTGTTGAAAAATCTACTGTAGGAAAAAAAAACCCCAACATCTGAGATTCTGTCGTTCGCTGTGATATCGACACTGACTGCTCAGGAGAAAGCTTATACGATTGTCTAGTGATAATACACTTCGCTATAGAAATGTCATGATGAACCCGTTGGCATTGAACACAAGAGTACACTCTGTCCTACCTGGATATCTTTTACTCCGAAAGCCTGCATGTATCTTTCCCCAGGGGGCGTGTGCTGCTTTGGAATTGAGTTTCTTTCCTTCCTTTCTGCACTAGATACTGTGGAGAGGCCCAGGCTTTTGTTAAATGACTTGGAAATTTGAACACTAAAAGCTTTGGACTAAGACTAAGACCTCATTCAGACTCGGGTGTCTCAGGTGATCAGATCAGAAGTACAGAGTACTGGGTTTGATGCATCGTGAAGGGATTAGAGAAATAATAATAATAATTAAAAAAAAAACTTTAAACAAAACTTGTTGAAATACTTTTTTGTAAAAGTTTTTTTTGTACAGAAGAAGTCTGTGGTGTCAGTGGCTTTGTAACGGTCAGCAAGTTTCAGGACGTGACATATCTTCAGGACCTTTGAGCTTTCCTGCTTCTCAGTAACATGACAAGCTGGCCTCTTGTTTGTCTCTTAAAAAAAATCGACTTCATTTTAAAAGCAGTCTGGTGAAGAAAAGACTGTTTATAGCATCCAGAACAGGAACTGACTTGTGCCGTGATGAACTAGTCAATTTTAGCTTTGTGGTGAAGTAATGAAAACGAAATGCTTTTCTTTTAGTACTGCTTCATTAGAAATTAATATCTCGCACACTGTGACTTATTTTATACTGATGAATGTGAAGTGGCAGATTTACGGGGGGCCTGTTGATAGTCACTATTTAGATTAGAAGAAAAAACATATCCTTGGACAGAATTGCTATCGTGGTTAGAAAGCACGCAAGGAATTCTACGAACACGTGTTGTGTGTGAGCGACAATGCGGGCATACTTTTATTATATATTTAATAAGTAGTAACGAACGAGAGGAAGTGCTGTTGTGCTGCACCGTCATGTTTACAACCAGATCACAGCCGTGTAGATACTCACAACCAACATCGAGTGTGATATCGCTTTAATACAACAGTTCAACAAACCTCTTTTATTATCAACAGATTATATATTATAACTAACTGCGACTGGCAGAGCTGGCGACTGACACTAAGTGCAAAGTGAAAGTAGTTTTAGATTCTGAACGGTAGCCAAAAGGTGAATTAAACAAACAATTTCTACATTTATTCTGCTTTAGACCATCAGCTACTTCAACTTTTAGGTTCTGGGTTTAAATCCCAAATAACGTTCAATAGAAAGCGAGGGCACCAGCGTGTACAAATCGCATGTTCATCACACTGAGTAGTGCCCTTGATCAGGAGTTGGAGAGGGATTTAGGATTCAGCCTATTGTTTGTGTTAAGAGATGGTTAGCTTTGTAGCAGAACGATACGGTTTAGAAGTGATTATTAAGAAGACAAAATGTTGTTTAACATGACATAACGTTATCGGATGCGGAAACTGCTCCTGTGCTTTGGAGTACGGCGGACACTACCAGCCATGCTGGTGAACGACAGTTAATATAATTAACTATTGTTGAACACCTGGGTAATGTGTATAGTTAAACATAGTTACGGTCTATTATAACCACGCCTGGAATACCTCTCGTCCAATCAGATTCCTCGGTTACTGTAGTGTATTTGACAATAAGAGTACATTTGTAACCCTGGGCTCGCTCTTGATGTGTTGCAACTCTTATTAATTATGTTATTATTTTAAAAGATCAAATCTCCACGGAAAAAAGACCTTACGGCAAGAAAGGGATAGGATTTAACATTTTTATGAGTCGATCTTATGTGCCTAATACATAAGTCCGGCTTGATTAGGTTTTTTTATTTATTTGCTCTCGGAACTTTTTATGCATCAGAGCGGCAGATCTGGCAACATGATGAAATTCGATCATATGGTCACTAAAGATGCAGTAATGACACGTGGAAAACTCGGGTGTGGATGTCTCAGCTGTCTTGCGTGTGATCTGATCGCTTAAGAACATGGAGTGTGAACAGAGGCAGCCTGGCATTGTAAAACCTGAGTAATGTGCTGTGTCAGGATGCGTGAGTGTTGTTCATAAATCCAGTCATCGCAGGCTGATACTGTATACGGTGGTGATGATGATTGGGAAATAATACAAGTATAATAACGTGTATCGTCAAGTGCTGACCTTCCTCTGAATGCATTTAAAGCGCTCTACACTCAATTACACATAATGCTGGTAATGAAAAGAAATTGTTCAACCATATTTCAATAACGGGTCGTCTTCGGTAATGATCCTGTCAGTCCTGAAGGATCTTTTATACTGCCGTTGACCTCTGTAGTCTAAACTGTCATTTTTTTAACGTAAAAAAACGGTAGTGAGAAGCGGCGAGTACACTCCAGCTCTGTCTCTTTGCATTTCCTATTGCCGTCATTTACGTTTCATTAACCTGCAATTTCATTAACAAAACAGGCTGGACTTGAAGCGCACATGGACCCATACGTGGATTCTTTCTTCAAATGATAAGAAGTGATGGAGAAGTGATGTCAGGATGATCCCAAACTTGAGTTTGTTTAAAGAGGAACCCAACTCGAATAAAGCTGTGCACTATGGGTCTGTCTAATACCCCTTGGGTTAGCCTTGGGCAATAATAAGGATGTCTGTTGATGAGCACATGCACCAGGATTTAGATCTGTGTGATCTTATTAGTTACCACAAGAATTACCGACTGCTTGCAGTAAATCCTTTGCGCTGTGCGAATCCAATCGGGTGGAATAAATAAAAGTACGAGGCATAGCTTCTAATTCGCTTTGAACCAAAACCCTCTTCCTTTTGAATACGCTTAAATTATCCTCATGTGGATTGCGATAACTGTGTCCAAGTAACTACTACTACTACTACAATTACTATGAGTTAACTGGACTAAACTAAGGTCTAAAAGACAGATTCAGTATCTGTGGTCAGTATGTGCTTACTGATCTTCAACATAAAGCTCCTCCCAGAATACACAATATGGAGACCTTGCGTTATTTCATGTTAAACCAATGTTTGATCAAGGATAATACCGTGCATTGGACAAACGACGTGTGCTGCGCCTGCTTAGACAAGTCTCTCGGCGTGTTATGTAAGCTCACCTGCTCGAGCTTGCATCTCCGCAGTGATCAAGCCCAAGCCTGGTCTTATATTTCTTACAAAACCGCAGTCCTGCACAACACTGCCAGACTAAGCCGACTTTGTTTCCAAACCACTGCTGTAAACGAGGTTCAGTTGCCAATAAATATTTTAGATCTGTTGTTTTGGACTGTCAAATCCCCCGAGTGTCTTTAGAGATTGGTGAATGGAGTGGGTGCTTGCTGTCCTGCTGTGTGCAGGTAAAGAGAAAAAGAAAGGGCGAGTGTTTACATGTCATTAACGTGATTTTCCTGGCAGAACTCCGTAAACACATCAGAGTCAAAGCTGGCATCTAGGACGCTTTTCTTAGAATTGTCCTTCTTGCCTGGTCGCTCGGTTTCTTTCCACTTGTAATGGATTTCACTGTGCGCCTAAGAAGGTTCAAAGCTTTGCTGATTCTTTTTTTGTGGCATTTGATGCTGCAACATAACAATCAGTTTTGGTCTGTGATGTATCTGAAACACTTTTTGCAGATGCTCATGTAGAAAGAAGTGCGCATTGTTAAAGCTGCATGGCTTTATGGAGGTCCTTAAACTGTAACTAAGAATAGATCTTTGAGATTAAGGTTGCTGACTGCGAGTGATAATGAGGCTTAGGTCCAATGTGCACATGATGACAAATGCCACAATTACACTTCATCCAGTTGTTCATGGATAGACAAACCTAATCAGCTAATCAAAATCTCCAATGTGTGTGTATGTGCCTGAAAGGCCAGTTCCTCTGTACTCATTCATTTAAACATCTAAAATTCATGACGGTTCTGTAGACGGTCAGCAGAAAGGGGACCGGTTGTACTAATTGCCTTAAACGTGAGCATTTTTTAAATGTTTTTAATTTTTTTTAATGCACTGTAAAGCATCCTGCACAACCAGCTTAACATTTCATTACAAAACAATTAACAAACTGGTTTCTCGTGTTTAAGGTGCTCCACAGCTGAACGTCAGAATGGGAAGGACTTAAACATTCACATTTGTGTCCATTTCTGATTTTAGTGAGAACCTGTGTAAGACATTGGAGACACATCAAATCGAAGTTGTGACATTATACTATTATATGATCTTAGATAAAAGAAATGACACTAATGGTAACCGGAGTGTAGACCATTACTGAACATCGAGTTGTGGTGTAATACTGCTGCATCATGCACACTCGACTTTAAAACCACCGAAGAGCTCTCACGAGAGAGAAACATTACAGAGAATCCAGTGGAATGTTCAGTATTGTTCTGTGGCATTTCCTTTTCTTCAGCCTTGTTTACTTTTTTGGTATGTTATGATTGCTGAAGCCAGGACGTCCAGACTTAAACAAGACACTGTAGAAAGAACACTGGAATCAACAACACCGTCTGTTTTATAAGGACAGTTCTGTGTGAAAATATGTGAGCTGAATGTTCAAAGATTTCTCAAGAGGGGATCCTTTTTTTTTCTTTTTTCTATTGTTAAACAGTTCTGAGGGTTTACCTTAAATGTTCAGGGAGTTGGGTGAGGAGACCGACAATGGCAGGGATTTTCTTCCCTTGTCAGGTACGATTGCTCCTACATCTGATTCTGGTCATCCCCAAGGACACTGTATCTTTCTCGAGACCACCTCTTCAAGCGGACTCGGGCATGGAACGATTGTGTTCTCACTGGTCAAAAGGAACCAGACTTTGGGGTCAAGTGTTCAGGCGGCTTTCTCTTGCGTCCACAGTTACTCCTGTTGGATGTGGTTCGTCCTTCTTGCTGACATTACCCTGGAAACCGCGGCTCTTGATACATCACAAAGACTTGATGTCCTGGTCACAGATGCACCAGCGAGACGCACACCAACAAGTTGTCCTCTTTTGAACTCTGATATTTCACACATAATGTTGTGTGCATTGCAATGTTTTACGGAAACCGGTGGTATTATTTTGCTAATTAAACCACACTCACATTAGGTTACACATTAGGATTACTTCACTGTTACTTCATACGCTTATCACTGTTATGACAAGGTGAAAACATTTAACAGGAGTTTAACTCCTTTTAGACCTAGCCTGGCCTGTTTTAAAAACGAGATTTCATCTGGATATTTTTAGTGCTCAGCACTTGATCAGGTGCTCTCAAAGATAAGTTTCACACTGTAACTGATGGTATCAGAATGCGGAAAAAAATCAGCAAGAGATCTGGTTTAACAACCACCATCTTGTCCTTTCACGGAATTTAAACATTTCTGGTATTTGTCTAAGTTTCACACATCCTTTCTAAACAAGCTGGAGTGTGTTCATCAACAATAACAAATCCTTTTTTGTCAATTAATGCAAACAGTTTGAGTTTAAATATTAATGTTTGTTACTTTGGTTGATTGCTTACATTTTTATAATAAATCACTTGTGTGTGCATATATATTGTGTGTATGTGTGTCTTGTAGACCTTGCAAACAAAAGGCTTAGGCACCATATTATCTGTAGTACAAATGTTGGAATATATCTAATGTCTGCATTATCATTTACAAAATCATTCAATATTTACAAACGTAATTTACAAATTAATATGTAAATAACATTACAGAAGAAAGTTTTGCATGCCAGTAAAGAAAGCAACATGTAACATGACAGACTGGTTTTCAAAGATAAACAAAAAAAAAAGTACTGTAGGCTCCTGGGTTGTGCATGAAAATAGAAAGTGTGACACAGTTACAAGAAGAACTCATATTCTCAGTAAAACCTAACAGCTATTTTATATATTTACAATGTATTTTATGTATTTTTATACAGTATGTATTTATATTATGTATATATATATTATATGGGTTTACGTTTTATTGTTTAGCAGGCAGCCACTGTGTGCCAGTGTGTGAGATCATATCTGTCCACGAGACGGAGGAAGACTGTCCAAAAACAGATGTAGGAAAGTGGCAGAAAGTTCCACAAAGTCTACCTGAATCTAACCAGCATGCTTTTACAGGTATGAACGTTCACATGCTGTAATGAAGCAGAATAAACTCTTCTGAGTGCTGATGCATCTGGAGAACCTTATCTGTGTTCTCTGTTCAGTAAACCATTCGTCAGTTAAAAGATAATCATGTCACCCTGTCGATCCTGCAGTACAGTTGAACTGTGTTGTTTAAGCTGACCATGTCTCTGCAGTGTCTTATGTGGAGAGGACTCAGAAACACCGCTGGCGGTGCAGCGAAGTCACCTTCATGTGCACTGATAGGACACTGTGTCTACTGTGGGTCCAAGCCATCAGGGAGCAGCTCTCACTATTGAGTATGTCTTTAACATTCAGAGGAGCTAAACTACAATAACAGTTTCATTTATCCAATTATGTGTGTCATATATATATTTAAAGATATAGATATAGATAAAGATGTGTGTGTACAGTATATATATATATATATATGTGTGTGTATGACATCAGTTCATAATCTAATAACATGGCCAATTCTCTCAAAGAATCTCAAATATTAACGAGATGTGTAAAAACTAAGTAAGTGTGATGTTTTCAGTGTAATTCTGTGTTGCTATGCAACAGAAACTTGAGGATGAGGAGTTCGAAAACCATCATTTTTAATCTTTTATTGTTCAACATGAAGACCCTATTTAATTTTATTTGTCTTGGACATGTACTGGAGTTATCAGATATTCATAATTCACATGATGTCAAATATTTTGGAACACCCTGTGTGTGTGTGTGTGTGTGTGTGTGTGTGTGTGTGTGTGTACATCAATCATGCAACTTTAAAAGGGTTTGCACTGCTTCGACTAGTTAAATTTTTTTTTACTGTTACCTATTTTTGTGTGACTTCCATACATTAGTCCAGAACACACAAACAAAAAACTTGTATTTTGTCATCCTGAATGTCCTACCTGCTAAAACAAATTCTAAATGTTTGTCACAATTGATAAAGTTTTTGTTATAAAAACCAATGAAGTTGTACTGTAGACAAAAGATTCTGTGCAACACAAATTAAGCTTGTTCCCCCCCCCGTCTCCTTATTTGCAGCTACCCGACCGAAGCGCTTGCTGGTTTACATAAATCCCTACGGAGGGAAACACCGTGGGAAAAGGATTTATGAGCAGAAAGTAGCGCCAATTTTTTCCAGTGCCTCTATTTCCACTGATGTGATTGGTGAGCGCCATCAACTGTCTTCATTAACATTTGAATAAAAAACGAGCGTTCACATTCCGCGGAAAGACATTTGCGGGCAAATAGCCGGGACTGCCAAGTGTTCCTGAGGATATGATTTTGTTTACAGGTTTATCCATCAGGCAGGATAATGATAATGGGAGCTCTGATAGCTCGTATGAGAGGATTATTCATCAGGAGTTTTTCTACATAGGCTGTGAAGTGGTGAATGGAGTACTGGCAGCACATGATCATATATAACTGTATAAAGCTTGAGTGTTTTTTTTTAATCATGTTGGCATTTCATGAACAGCAAAACAGAATCGTTAGAGAAGCCCAGCTAGCTTTAATAAGCGCTATACATCTGTTTTTGCATCTAAAGTCACCGAGCCACAATCACCACAAGAGGCTTTCTGTGAGCCATCTGTTTTTACGACACATATTTTACTAACTCCTGTCAGTTCTGATTAAACGACTCTCGTATTAGAATGTAGTGGTTTTTTTTTTTATTTTTTGTTTTTTGTTTTTTTTTTACAGCAGCTCTGACTTACCATTGATGTAGCTGGCTTAATTGTACCCATTTAAATCCACTAGCGAAGACACAACTTAACGTTCAGATAAAGTCAGTCTTTTCTGCCATTGTTCTTAAATGCGCCCTAACTTTGCCTTTTGTTTCCACAGTTACAGAGTGTGCGAATCATGCCAGGGACCACTTGAAAACAGAGGCTAATCTAAAGAAATATGACGGGTGAGTTGCAGTTAGGCCGAGAGCAGGTCTTAATTTGCCCAGTAAGGAATTTACCCTTTCACAGCAAAGACTAGATTATCATTTCAGTGCTCATCAGTCTGCTGGCACTGCAGCGCTGTTTGGCAGCAGTGAGAACCTGCTACAGAGTAAAACGAGCTTTGATGACATCAATCTGTAGCATTCATCAAAAAACACACCAGAAGCCAAGAGACTCTTGAGTGGAGCTGCTGTTTCTGGATCAGGATTTTATTTCAGCACTTCAGCAAATAGAGCTCATTAGCCCGGTTCTGCTTCCAAGAAATGTAACTCTTATCCCTCAGGCTGTCTCTGGTACAGGATGCTCATGCTGTTGTGCTCTTACTTTTATCACCTATGACTCCATATCGCTGTTGTATTCTAAATTGTGTTGGCGCAGAAGGTGCTGATTTCTAAAGTTAACACAACTTGTATGGTGGATGCTCCAAACGTGCATAATCTCAGGTACGGCAAGGAGACATCGCTTTAGCGTTTAGGTAATGAGTCTCCAGTGTCGTCCCTTCTGGATCAGGCATCCTCGGTTTTCTTAAATGATAAAGTCTTTCGGGCTGTGAAGGTTTTGTGCTGTGTGCTTTGCAGTTTCTCACTAACATGGCAAGCTGCAGTTTCAAGAGGAAAAGAATTTAGTGTCTGTTTTTAGCTGCTATACCACAAGCTCGAACATGACTGTACATGGATGAAAATGATGGTTTTGGGAAAGGTACATGGCTGTGGTATAAAAGGAGTAAAACACTTTGAGACTTGACGTTGCCCCACACGAACATTTTGTTAAATTTTGTATTTTTCTTTAACAGCACACTATGTTTCCACATAGCAAGCAACATAACTACATGTGAATTAGGTGTTTTAATACATTTTAAACATGAAAGCACTAAGAACTAGAGTCTTCTCCCTGTATCTGAGAAAATTGAGAAAGGTGTGGCTTTTTTTTTTTTTTTTTTTTTTTAATTGCCTGTGCTATGATGCATCATCGGAACAACCTGTGTCCTTTTATCGGCAGGGTGGTTTGCGTCGGAGGAGATGGCATGTTCAGTGAAATCATACATGGCCTGATCTGGCGTACGCAGCATGACGCCGGTGTTGACCAGGACAGTTCAGACAAGACTCTGGTACCTTGCAGCCTTCGTATCGGCATCATTCCCGCAGGTAAAAAAGTTGGGGGTAAAAAAAAAAACAAAACTAGATTTGGCATCTCTTATTTATTTATTTATTTATTTATTTATTTATGTATTTATTCGTTCATTTATTTATTTATTTTAAATGATGGCCTGCCTGGGAGTCTACTTCATAAATTCCACAAGTGTAACATGCATTACCTGAAGTCATTGCATATTATGGTCTGCTGCTATGCGAAGATCAGGCCCTTTTCTGGTCACTACACACAGAAACCAGTCATTCATAACTCAAACGCGGAGGTTTCAGAGCAACTCGTATTGTAGTGGAAAAAGTGAGAAAGCTTGTTTGTTTCCATTCTTGCGTTGCCATTAGTGTTGATAACCCTGTTTTAACAAGGAGAGATGAAATGGCCTTGGAGCTGCAGGGTGTGGAAATGTACACAGTTCATAGCTTAAAAACATGTGTTATGATAAGGCTAGGGGTAACTTAGCTGTATCGGTATTTATTGAAGCATTCTGTCCGGCTTCAAATGTTCAAGTTAAAAAAAGAAAAGGGGGAGAAAGCTATGATTGACTGGAGACACATGCAGTATGTGTTTCTGCCTCCACTCCTCGTATTCCACCCTGACTGAAAATGAATGGAGGAACGACTGAAACCGCAAATAAAAGAAAATAAGTATAATGAGATGATTTCTCCTACCATTACATTATTGCCGTATTGATCAGCTTCTGGCAGAAATCATGACCTTCAGCCAAAACATGCTGTTCTTATTGTTGGCTTATATTTGGAATCTTTTTTTTTTTTTAATTCGTTTAATTCGTTCATTTTTTCCCCCCGATTGGTTGAATTGTAAATCTATCCACAAACCGTGAACACCCCCCGTATATGATTCCAGTCTAGCACAGCCTCTTAAACACTTTCCCCAAATTTTTCTCATCTACTTCTTTTTTTGCTCTTTTTTTATTCTTCTTTCCTTTTCCCACTTTTCTTCTTACCCTCGTGCTTTCCTCCTTGACTATTGAAAGAAGCATCCAGGTCGTATTCCAGACAGAGCGAGCTCTGTGCTTACCGCTGCTCTATCTGGGTTTTATATTAGCAATTTGAGACAGAACAATTTCATTACTGAGCCGAGTGAGAGAAGAGGGATGAAGTCTGAAATCTCATCTCTGTAAAAAAGCAGTGCCTTGCCGCTAATAGTATTCTCCTCCATGCCTCTGCGAGTCAGCTAAATTGTTCTCAGCACAAAGAAGAGAATTTATTTATTTTTATTTTTTTGCTTACACAGACGCGTGAAACGAAAAATCCTCAGGCATATCTAATATTTGACTAACATGTTCCCTGATTGCTCGGTAGATTGTCCCAGCATTTAAATTGTGCCTTGAGAAGGTGTGAGAGAAAGAGAGAAATAAAAAGAGAGAGATTCTGATTTATTTATTTATTTATTTATTTATTTTTGGTCTAAGCCCTGACCTGTGAAATGTATTTTTGAAATAGGTTCGACTGACTGCATATGCTACGCAACTGTGGGATCCAACGACCCTGTGACCTCAGCTCTGCACATCGTTGTGGGTGAGTGCGTGTATCGAAGTTATCTCAGCTATACAACTGTTTTAACTACATTTATTTTTATTTTTTTAAGTGTGTGAGAAGTCTTTCCTGGTTTCCACATCCAGTGTACTAAACTGGACTGAGCCTTATACTACGCATGTACACCCATTTCTAATATAGATTTTGGGTGGAGCTGTTAGCTGAAGTTGTTCCTCCCAACAACAAATGCTTGCAAGACTTGCAAGACAACAGTTTTAAAATGGTTTTAAAGTGTGTCATCATGAAGCGGGTGCTTACAGTCCCAGATCTTTAATAGAATTATCATAAGTCTTCCAGGAAACATTTTACGCTTGCTGAAAAGAAAGTTATCGTCTTTTATCCCTTTTCTCGTCACAGCTGTGAAGCATATAATAAAGAGAAAATACTAAGAGGCTACCAATATTCTTAAACTGCCCTATCCTGTCTTTTCCCAGGAGATTCCCAGCCGATGGATGTTTGCTCCATTCACCATAACAACAGCTTTCTCCGCTACTTTGTCTCACTGCTTGGTTACGGTTTTTATGGTGACGTACTGAGCGACAGCGAGCGGAAGCGCTGGATGGGTCCCGCTCGCTACGACGTCTCAGGTCAGCAAGACCTCCGTAATAACTGACTGAACGAGGGAAGGGGGGAGTAAAAGTTACTCTTATTGCTGTCATTCTTTCAATTGCTGTCATTTTCATTGGGAGCCCTTCTGGTTTGTGGCAGGTGTTAAAACGTTTCTGTCACATCGCTACTATGAAGGAACGATTGCTTTCGTCCCTGCCGATGAGAACGTAGGGACTCCGCGAGACAAGCTGCAGTGCCGATCTGGGTGAGATTTGCCATGTTGTTCAGCTAAAGCTTTTATTAATTGTATCGTTATCTCAGATTTGGAGGAATTTGAAGACGCATCAGGCAATCTGTTTGTTTCTGAGCACTAACAGATGTACTCGGAGGAGCTTGGTGTTTAGTGATGTGTCTGGTACCAGGCTTAGTAGATAATGACTTGTTCTTTTCTTAGGTGTAACATCTGCAGACTGCCTTCAACTGATGAGGAAGTTTACAGAGATGAGGAAAGCGTCTCAAGTAACGGTGAGAATCCATGCCCTATACAGTCATCCAATGTCATGTTCACGGGCAATGAAACTAGATTAGGTTTTTCACACTTGTTTAGGAGAGTTATAATGTGGATATACTTTTTTGGGCATTTAAATTGTCTTTAAAATTATTTCACAGTAACTTCAGCAGGTTTTTCTTTAAAGGTCCCATATTCGAAAAGATTAAAAAAATGGAGGGACTATTGTTGTTGTTATAACACACACGTACACATTTTTTTGGTGCACACAAACTGAAGAACCGTTTGAATATCTAAAAATGACTAAACAGGAATATGGACTGCCACAATATAAGAGGACATTATGTTTTGATGTGCACATTTGCTCTTTTTTTGGGCGTCACTAAACGTAAATCATCCGATCCGATATTCCGATTCTCCAGCACTGCTCGCCTGGTCCCACCATCTCTCAGGGATCAAGGATAGTATTCATCCAGACTCTTTTCTGTTCTGGCACCTACAGTAGGTGGTTAAATAAACTTCTGGTAGATGTCCCTAAAGCGGAATCTTTGACAATCTTTAAACGACGATTCAAGATGTTTTTGTTTTAATCATTACTTGGACTAATCCCCCCCACCCCTGATTTATATAAAAAATAAACTAATTTCCCTTCAAAACTGTGTTTCACTGATGGCATTTAGTTAGTAACCCTGTAACCCAGTGTAAATATTTGTCTAATGATGGAAACTTCAAAGCCCTTTTTGTAGGACGCTTTGGATAAGAGCGTCCGCCAAATGCCTAAATGTAAGTTAGCTTGATTGGCTTTTATTAACATAGATACACCTCTAAAGAAACATCAGTATTACTAAAACTTTTAACAGGAATTTTTATTTGCTTCAGTGTAAGACAACATTTTGCACCACTTTTAGTAAAATGTAGCTAAATGAGGCACACTGTCTCGTTGTTCGCAGCCAGTCGTGAGTTGCACCTAAAAACATTTTATCAAGATACTACTCATGAAAATAAGATGACGGGGATTTAAATGTGCATGGTGTCGGGGCAGTGGATGTTCTCTCACTCCACTGATTATCTCCACACTTCCACCTACAGTGGGCGAACAAATGTCCTCTTTATGATATGCAGCCCTCCCATCTGTCCTTACACTGATTATTCCCAGAAGCTCTCTCACACACACTCACATGAACTTCTTGTGGATTATTATCTGTGTCTTCGCTCCGAACAGCAGGCACCTTCATTACAGACTGGTCTGTCTGTTTACTGTGACTCACTGATAAGTGCTGTTTACAGAGACATGTGCTGAGCCCTCCAGGTCTGTAATTGCTATTTGGACATGGTTAGAGACGTGGTAGAGAAGGCAATTCAGAGGGAGAATAGAGGCAAAGCACACGTGCCGATGTGCACACATGCGCTTGGAGAGTTCATCATACTTAATCAGTAATTTAGTGTCACGCAGTCATACATTTCAAGTGCTTTCTTTTGTACTGTTTTCTAATGAGCCGACGAGTTTCCTAGAAACACGTCACTGAAAAACAGCAAATGAACATAAGCCAAAGGTCTCTCTCTTGTCCTTTGTGGACACTTGAGTGTCTAATCAGGAATTTCCAATTAAATATTTTGCCCTTTCCCCGCTCTGCAGGGCTGCTAACACTGAAAAAGATCTTTGTCTTCCATTTAGGACTCTTGGACCAAATTATATAATTTATGATTGCAGTGTTTAGGAAACACAAACATCAACTGCATGGTAAGACAGAGTAAACACAATCGAGTGCCTGGTTCAGCTTGTTGGTGTTTAGGATTTTTATTTTTTTTGGATTTTCCCCCCCAAATTTTCTCCCTAATTTAGTTGTGTCGAATTCTTCCCCGTCACTAGGGGGCTCCCACATTAAGCTACTACTACCACTCAGTCGGGAGGGCCGAAGACTATCGCGCGTTTCCTCCAGCCGACCGCATCTTTTCGAACTGCTCAATCATGCACCGTTGTGGGTGGTGTAACACACTCGGAGGACAGCGCTACCAGCTTGCATGAAGCCCCTGATTGGCTGTGAAGCCGTGATTAATGTGGGAGCACTAAGTATCTCTCATCCCTCCCCTCTAAGAGAGCTCGTCCAATCAGCTCTCTCTAGACCTGGGGATCAAACTCGCGATCTCCAGATGATGGGGCGAGCACTTTACCACAGAATAAATGGAAAACTTGGCCTTCTATTATAAATGAATCAATTTCAAACTACAATTGTGACACTAATAACACTAATAAAACATACATGAGAACATAGAACTTGTAAACTATGGTTATTTTTAAATCTTTTGTGATCTTTGTGAAGAACCACATGAGTTACACACCTAAATTTCTTCCTGCTGAAAAAAAAAAAAACTCCTCAATTAAAACTAAGATTGGGATCATTGAAAATACAAGTTTGCATAACAACAGCGTTGTGTTTTACATTACAGAGACAAAAGAACAGTGGCAGGTCATCAGGGGAAAGTTTCTGGCCATCAATGCTGCGTGTATGAGCTGCGCTTGTCCTCGCAGCCCCAAAGGCCTGTCTCCATCCGCACACCTGGCTGATGGCACAGCTGACCTCATCCTGGTGCGCAAGTGTTCACGGGTTGACTTCCTGCGCCACCTGCTGCGTCACGTCAACAAAGATGACCAGGTACACCCCGTCAGGGCATGACTCCACTCTCGGACGACAATGTAGATGATTATTTTGCTGTATCTTCCTTCAAAATGAACATTTAATTGAATTAGATTTTATTATCCTTTTCTATTATAGGACACTAACTTTAGATCCTATCAGTTCAGCGCAGATGCCAAATTCAGTGCTTTAAAGAACAACATTTATACGTTTTACACCGCTCTCTCACATTAAATCCGGAAATTATATATATCTCTCTGCCAGGGAGAAGTTCGGGTTCAGAAAGCTCCTAATATGACTAGATGAGTGCTCTGAGTTTTTCATTAGATTTATGAGCCATAAAACCAACAAGGCAGAAATATTAGATTTATCTCAAAGGTAATTGAGGGAAACTTTCCAGCCACTGCGTTGTCTCTAGCAGCTCATCCTGGTTCCCTTTTTAAGGCATGGCTACTGTCTGTCCTGGGAGTTTGAGTGCGTCATGGGTGACTCACACAAAATTTGGTTAAGATGGACACAGCTGTTTGGCAGCACGGGTTCACTTTAGTTCACTCCGGTTACATTTCCATTTAGTTTCTCAGAAGTATCGGGCATATTTGTCAGAAGCCCGTATTCTCGAAACATCAACATAACACACACTTACAGGTTCACACCCTTGTGAGGCTTCTTTATTTGTTTATTTATTTTTATTAAATATTGTTTGTGTGTGTGTAATATATACAGTATATATTATTTATACATAGTAGAGATGGGGGAAAAATTGATTCACTGATGTATTTAGATTTTTTTTGTGTGTTAATTCATGTTTTTTTTTAAATAATTATTTTTAAATGCATATGTTTGTATTTGGTGCATGCAGTTTGCATATTCTCCCCCGTGCTTGGTGGGTTTTCTTCTGGCTACTCCGGTTTCCTCGCACAGTGCAAAGACATGTAGATTAGGCTAATTACCTGTAGTGTGTGAATGAGTGTTTAAGTGTCTTAACCTCGTCTCGTGCCCTACTGTACGTCTCCTGGGATAGGCTTCAGGCCCACCCACCCGTGACCTGAAATGTTTGTGTTTCTCTATAATCCTAAAAAAGTAGCACACTCTAAATTATTCACACATTGGGCATTTAGCACAGCATGCTGTGTGGTAGGAGCAAATTATTGGCTCAGTTTGTTTAGATATTTTAAAAAAGAATATTTAGGATATTTATGACATCGTTATACAGAATCGAAGTACAAATCGAATCAACACCTAGGTATAGTTGAAATAATGTATCAGTGGATTCCTGGTGATTCCCATCACTAATAAGTAGTGAGTTTGTGTACTGTAATGACCTCTTGGCTAAATTCCTGATCAAACAGGAATCTTATCTTATAAATCAGTGCCTTTTAAGTGTTGCAGCAGATTAATCTTGGCACTAGGACCAAAAAAAGGAAATCGTCACCTAACAGGATGGCTCAATCAGCATGTATTTTTGTGTTTGTCTTGCAGTTTGACCACCCGTTTGTAGAGGTTTACCGCGTGCGACAGTTCCGCTTCACCCCCAGGTACGAGGACACGGACTCTGACCTGGAGCTGGACGACGCAGAGGGCCCTGGTCATAAACGCTTCTTCAGCCAGATATGCAGAGAGCATCCAGCGTGCACCTGCAGACCGGGGCACAGCAGCTGGAACTGTGATGGAGAAATCTTGCCTCATGCTGCCATTTATGTCAGGTACAAGAGCTCTATGGCACTAGATTGAGTGGTCCAAATTAGTGCCAATTATGTAGTTAGTACATTGCAGCGCAGTAATGTAAATATTCCACATTGAAGAACCTGAGGAAATAGACGAGCTGGGTCACATAAAATGATCTCAGCACATGGCATCAGGTACAGTCCTAAAAAGTGTATGTAGATGTTCTTGATAAAGAGGCAAATAAATGTAGGTTCAAGATGACAATACGCAATAACCTGCTATTTCATTGCCAGATTTTTTTTCTTTGAGAGCTGAAATGCCTGAAATTACCTCAGTGCACTCGGTGCGCGTCCAATGGAATATTACAACCGAGATTTGAGAGATAAGCTGCATGGCCATTGCACTGTAAAAAAAAAAGGAAAAAAAATCTATTTATATAACAAAGTGAGCGGAACAGCACTCGATTATCACAGGAAAATCTTTATGTAGCATGATGGCTTTCCTGAATCCAACATTTCTTTCACACTCCATTTGTTCCATCAGTGATGCATAGTTGTCTAATGTCCTGTAATTTAATGGTCTTTCCACTGTTAAAAGCTTACTGCCTTTTAATTAAAATTTAGACCCATTCGTTTATTGACTTTTCCACCTCACTAGCTGTTCCTCGAACGATTCGGCAAATGAACTGTAGAGATGAACGTGTTGTACGACCAAAAGCGATAGAGAGGATTATGTTTCGCGTAAGTGCTTTTTACATGCTGTAGCATTTTGAAGGAAATTAAGCACTAATTCCTCCAGGTGTGCACACATCACGTGAAAAAAACAGTTTGTTGCTGTCATGCCTGTTGGAGCCAAGTGGATTAGGCTAAAACTGAATTTTGAATTTGGTTGGATTTTTTTGATTCATTATTTTAAATCGAAAATAAAACATACTTATTATTTTTTTTACAGCATGAGTAAAAAATGGAGACATCAATAATGCAAAATAATACAAAACCTAAAAGTGCAGGAAAAAAAATATATAAAAAAAACTAAAGTGACTGGTTTATTAAGTTAATATTTGGTTATTGTAAGGAATTACATTTGAATTATGCAAAGCAAAATGGAAAAACTCTGCAGCAAATTCTTTTTTAAGTTTTTTAAAACTGTAGGGAGCAGATTAGCAATAAAGATTGCCTTTATAATAATTGGGGAAGTCCAGAGCCAATCGATTGACAGGATTTATTGTTTAGCCCGCAATAAAATATTTAAAAAGAGCAATCGGGAAACGCAATATAAAGAGAAATGATGTGCCTTAAGCATTCTAAAAGGCCATGTGGAACCCGGCAGGATGCATCAGTTCTCAAGTGCACAAGGGCAGCTGCAAGTTTAACAGAAAAAAGGATGTATGATTGATATAGGATGAGTAGGATTTAATTAAAATGCAAATAGAACAGTATGTAATTTAATTTAAAAATTATAGAGTTTATTTTTGACTTCAAGTGTTTTGGGAGGTGCCTGAAAATGACTTACAGCATTACGTTCAAAGTAAAATTATTATGAATTAAACATTTTATAGAGCATTTTAGCTATTTTTTGCATTAATATATATTTTTAAATATAAATGGGGTCTGTATTTTGCAATTTATAATAATAATAATAATAATAATAATAATAATAATATGTGCATTTTGTGAGTTCTGTTTTTTTGTGATGTCATTCCCATATTCTGGTAGCAGTAAAAATTTTACTTTTAAAAGTAATGATAACTTTAGTTCTACATGACATCCAAAAACCCAAATGCACAGGGTGATGTCTGAAACCTTTCCCTCATCGACACACACCGGAAGGACTTACGTATAAGTTTTTATTTTTTCAAAATCTCTCATTAATAAAATGCGTTTTATTAATCTTTGTGGTTTTTATAAAGAAAAGTCTGAACAAAAGAAATTCGCTACATACCATGACGTATGTGTAATCAATTGCATTACATGCGATGCAGGAAGAGATCTCCAGACACATACCGATGCGACGCATCATTTCCCACATTGTAGTATGTTTTATCGTATAGTGTAGTGTACTAGGGTTTTTATACCAGCATGGCATTCATGGCATCCAAAATATAAATAATAAGTTTACGTTGGTATTGTGAGAACTGTGACCATGGGGTGGTGTGGAAATGACGTCAGGCTTGTAAACAGCCATCACAGCATTGCAGGCATTCAGGCACATCATCTTTATATTTGCTCCATTACACAAGTGAACATTTAGAGACATCTATCTCACCAGTGGCCACTCCCACTTCATCCATTTATCCACTTTTGTCTGTATGTTTAAATGCTCTCTTCATCCAAAGCGACGTTTGACAGATGTTTCTCTCTCCATCTCTGTCTTTCCAGAGTGCACTGCCAGTTGATCAAGCTGTTTGCGAGAGGAATCGAAGAGCAATCGGTCTTTGAAGAACCTTACCCTCTCAGTGCAATATAGAGCTGCCTGTCACTTGGAAAAGGAAAAGAAATCTAATTTGCTGGACCATGAAGGATCCCAGGCCATTAGGTCACATTTGGGTTAACGTGATGCTGTTACAGGTTTCATTACGCAGCTATTTGTAGCGCTTGCAGGAAGTGATATCATTAGTTTGCTAGTATGTGCACCCCATTTGAGTAGATAGCATGATTCATAGATCACTAAAATCACAATGGGGGACGGTTCACGTTGTTAAAGCTTTATTTTCACAGTATTGTTTTTTTTTTTTTTTTACTTCTTTTAGAGTCAAAAAATTGCTAAGGATGTTTCTTATTCAACCTAGCACAAGTTTTGAGCATGGTTTCTGTCAGTCTTCCTCTGTCATCAAGCTGGCCTTGATTTTTGGATAGTACTATCCCAAAGTACAAGTTTAATGTGCAATTTATTCTAATAATTATTTTTTTTTTACTGTAAGTGAAGTACTCGACATAATCTTGAAGTAGTTGTTATTAAACAATATATTTAGTTACTTCAGTTCTTTCCTTAATAAATAATATTTATAAATGACTGTTGTGATAATATTAAGCTGTTTTGTCCAGCAGCTAAAATGTATCATCTATAATGTGTAATATATTGTTTTTGTAGCAGTCACGCACTCCGTGTATACTGGACACTGAAGGCGATTAGTCTATCTCATAATACTCTACACATTATGCTGAGAGAAATTGCTCATTAGGAAATTAAATCCTACGCCAAACGTCAGGCATCAACTATAGATACTTAACCTGTTGTGTCCCATTAGCATGATCAGTGTTGTTGCAGAAGCCTTGTTTGAATGCGTTGTGATCCCCTTAGAAGATGTTGTTGTAGCTTTGTCTACAACATGATTCTCCTGGGTGTCAACCTGTCGAGGATCTCCATCTTCTTCCTGTAAAATCGACATAGGGCATCCGATCTGTCCTTCTGCTGAAGTTTTAATAAAATTGTCTTCACTGCTGTTTGTTTGTGAATGTTTAAGAAGCTGAGCTAGTGCTGTGTTTGAGGTGCTCAGTCAGTTTCCTAAATCATTAACTTCAACTCCACCCCTTGTATAATTTAAGTAAAGAGATGCTGCTGTAGTATGTGATAACACTAGCAGTCAATGTCAGGCCACAAATTGTCCTGTGTGTGTGGGGTGGGTTGCGTGTATAAGCATGAGCCAGCTAAATGCTGCTGTGTTTGGCAACCCAGTTCATGGCCAATCAAACACTTACATGCCCATATACATCAAGTGCCGTGTCAACAAACCTCGTATCCGAGCACACAGACAGGCCTGGGATCAGACTTCATCTTCGCCAGAAACATAATTCAAATTCCTCTTCAGCCGCCTCGTAAATCTCACCGCCATCTACGGTTGTTCTCTGGCTTTAGGCAATGCGCCTGTTGCTGATTCATGGTCCAGTGCTGGCAGTTGTGACGAGCATGTTTTGCTGTACGTTACAGCATCATCAGCATCCACATCCCACGCACATCATCTAGCCAGTGCAACCTCAGTAGTGATCACTGTGATCAAAGCAACCTTTACCTTAGATAATGCTGCCTAGATAATAAAGTCTCAGGCGTAACTCGGAAGCAGGAAGTTCATCTCGCAGGCTTCGAGATGACACACGAAACAATGTATAACCTGAAATGTACATTTTAATGTGTGTTAGCAAAAAAAAAAAAAATGTAATAAAGTTCTTTAAAACATCTTTGGTGATGTGGTGAGTCAGTAGTGCAAGAAACATTGTGCTGTGCTTTATTTGCTCAAAGCCTGTCAGTCCTGCTTAAAGTGCAGATGCTCGGGGTCTCCTCAGGACTTGACAAAATTGATGGAAACAGAGATAGGAGGAGAAAAGTTGCATAGCGTTGTATTGAATGAAGAGCTCTGCAGATTTCAAAAGAAATCCTCTTTCAAGGTTGACCAATGCAACTTCCTTTGTATCATTCATGCATTCAGGGTGGGTTTATCTCAACGTGACACACAGAGGTTCATTCATGGTTCACTACAGTAGGAATGTTGGATAGGAGCCACAAATTTGACTGTCTCGGTCATTTTCTTTTCTGAGTGACCTTCAGCAAGGTGTTTTACCCGTAACTAACACCCATCTCTGGTACTGACAAGACTTTCCTTACTAATTTTTATTTATTTATTTATTTTTTTAACGATGTACCATGAATTAGTTTATCATATGCATGTAACATTCCTGACTGTACATTCCTTTGAGACATTTCTAATCTTTCCCATCTGTCAAAGTGTCACTTAATTCCATGTGTCAGAAATGATACATTGAAGAGCTAACAACAAGAAAACAGATTGTATTTGTGGCCCTGTCTTACCGAGGTATTTATTTAGGTCATTAGTTTTCAATCACTTTAAAATTGATTAGTAGATTTAGTGATAGATTCCTGTTTTCAATTAAAGTCCTCATGCTGATTCACACATATGGTGTCAGTTTTTCCCTCAACCTTCATTTTGTGCAAAAGTCATTGCATGAGTCGTTTCTAACCCCGTTTCCATGGAATGCTGCTATGAATGTGCTCCTTGAAAGCAATCCATGTTTCCCTATTATCTTTAAGAGCCTTCAATAATGGTGAATGCTCCACAAAGCCCATTTTTCTTGACAAATGCGATTTGCTGCAAAATGGACAAATGAAGCAACTCCTAACTTAATGGGTTTATTGCATAAAAATGTTGGCAAGGACAAAATCTATTATTCCCCTCACTCTCTTCCTGCTCATGGGCTGCAATGGGGAAGAGATTTCGCTCTTATTCTCTGCCTCGCTTACCGTTTCTGTACGGCGCATACGTTAGGCTTGCTATCTGGTCCCACATGGCGATTGAAGCCGGGTAATTTTCCCATCTATCGTCAACCGAGTAAATTCCATCTCCTCCCTTCCTGGCTTGCACATTGCCATGTCGTTATTGATTTATTCTGAAACCCAGGACTGTGGGTGGCGTCCCGCTGAGGCCCGCTTTCTCATTCTTGGATTCTTTTCCAGAGGTGTTATAAAGACAAAACCAACAAACAGCTGTCTGAGCGCTCAAATAACTGGAGACAACTCATTGCAAGTGTGATTACAGTGGCTGCTTTGCTTCCACTTTTAAGGTGCTGTGCAGAAGCAGCTCGGCTGAGATTGAATGCTATTGGCCTATCTTGACCTACAAAAGCTCACCTGAGCCTCATCCAAGGCTTTTACCAGGCATCTCTTCATCCGAGCTGCAGGAACGAGGTAGGCGTTAAGAAAAGATCCCAGTTGGTGCAGGTTCTGTACAGCGCCGTCTCTGCGGGTTCCTTTCACCTCTCAAATTCAAGATTAAAATCCATGAGAAAGGAAGCAATTTGTGAAAAAGTGCATCGTGGTTTGCACTATGAATGCAGCACTGGCTGGTTTAAAATATAAAAGAGGACGAACTGAAAGTCAGGACCCATGGTGATGCTGCATACTCGGTTATTGATTAATACGTTTTCAAAGTTTTCATTAGAACAGGTTCACTCTGCACTGTCACAACAACACTAGACCTTTTTTCTGTCTTGCTGCACTGGGGACTTAAAAAAGTAACAAGAGAGAATAAGGATGCAGACTACAGTACAGTATACCTGTCAAGTGCTATTGATTGCTGTTGGTTTATTTTCCCCCGTAACCATAGTTCTCTCTTCTAAATTATTTCTGGAATGTCCAAAAATCCTGAACAAACTGACCATAAAAAGGCAATTTTCAGGCAATTGAGGCTTTTGGGTGCTGATTGGAGAGTTGGGGTTTGAGCCTCTCCACACTTGGGTTGCCACTGTTGGGTTCATGGGCAAAACCCTTAACATTATGACTCATAAAATCAAGCCCTTCTGGTTAGAAAGTAGGATGGTTAAGACAAGAAGGGTATTCGGTTTAAAAACCTGTGTGAGGGGGAACGCCCTAGGTGGGGAACAGAAAGGATGTAAAAGAATATCATGTGGAGACAACGCTTTACATAGATTGGTATTAATATAATCTACATAGTCGAAATTTTTCTTTTTGTTCATGTTTATTGATAGGGGAATTTTCTTTCAATTTAATAATTATGAAGTCCATTTGCTAGCTTGCCTGACCATGATCATTTACACGCGCACAGTGAGACAGTAAAAGTGTCCTCCACCAGATCTTTTCAAAGAAGACAAGAGACAAGTCATCATGTATTTCATGTTTATTAAGAAATAAACAATGTACACTTTCTGTGTCTGTAAATTACATGACATGATTGAAAATTCCTACACTTCTCTTGGTGGTCTCAAGGTAAGATTCGTCATATTAATGTCAGTCTTTAAATATTTTTATACTGGTTGCGTTCCAGTTGACCTTGCTTCCATTCATGTAGATGCTTTTCAAACTACTCAGTCCGTGTATTTAGAAATGGACAGATATGATGCAAAGGACTAGATGATCTGTTTTGGATATGAGCATTTTCCTGTAGATTCTCCTGGAGGTCCAGGACATCAGTGGCAGCCGAACCTGAAAGATAACAGGCTTCGAGTTTTATCCCAGCTTGCTTAATCTGAAACAGACAGAGATAAAAAGGACTATTACTTTTGTTACTACAAATTCACATGGTGTGACAGAGCTGGACTTTGTTTCCCCCTCCACGTTATTGCATCCCTAATGGTGCTTAAAGTAATTACACTTTGTAATGTTTCTCTTTCTCTCCCCTTTAGTAAGGCCCTTCTGAAGCGCTCAGGCATCCAGTGCCCACGCTGCCATTCTCTGCTAAATGATGCCATTAACCATATTGCATTTGCTAACTCTCTGGCCACCCCAATGAGATTTGGTTCACAGCGAGTTTAATTGACTGAAAACAAGGTTGTGTTTAAAATGGTGCAGTCGGAGTAAGTTTGCCAGCAGCGCATGGTCTGTTTTTTTTTTTTCTCCCCATGTTTTTAGATGTTTTAAGTCGAAATGCAAAGAGTTGAGACAGACATTTTCAGTGGAAGTGATTTGTTTTTTTGTAAATGACATTCATTCATTTTCAGTAACCGCTTTACTCCAATCAGGGTCATGGTGGATTAGGAAATGGTAATACACCCTCGATGGGACGGCTTATTGCAAAGTACCTTGTGTATACACACACACACACACACACTGAGGGACAATTAAGTCTTGTGACCCAGTACATAATTTGCTAATCATGGACTCTGATTTGTGCCTGCGCTCCAGAACGTCATTATTTAGATCAGGTATCTGTATCTTTTAATACAGTTATTATATATATATATATATATATATATATATATATATATATATACATTTTACTATTAATATTATTTAGTGCTTTACAGTCAATCACATAAAGATCGAAATTAGAAAACAGCCCAATTATTGCAATTATTCCGTTGCAAAAGGCTGCAAGTTATTACAGGTGATAGATGCATAGTCAGAAATTTATGAAAAGTTTTGACAGTAATTTTCTCTTAATAAAATCATTTTGTGCCTTTATTCTGTGCAATCAGTCCACCGGTAGAGAAGATATGCTACTTTGAAATTGAAATCATTAAAAAGATAATTAGTTCATCCCAAAATTCAACAGATGCCGCTGCACATTTTTTAAATTCGCAATCATGATTGTGCAACTGAAGTCAGATTTCATACCTTTATTCCGTGCACATCACTTTAACATGAACATTTTAGTTCATTCCAAATTCAGATTGTAATTATTTTTTAAACATGCTTATGAGAGTTCAGTTAAATTCCATGCAAATAAAGTCAGGAGTACATCGAGTTATTAATAATCTATACATATTATAAAACTGTAAAATGGGCGTGTCTGTACATTGAAGATATTTAGGAGACATAATATGAATAATAGAACACATTAAAATGTTTTTTAGAATTTATGTTTGTGCATGCATCATGTAAAAAAAAAACTACTGAACAAATTTTAATGGGGTTTTCAAAGGTGTATTTGTCAGTGCTTAAGGTAACATATAGGTATGCAATTAAATTCCACACAAATGAAGTCACAAGCACATCTAGTAGTAATGATAATAATTTTAATAAATGATCATACACTGGCTAGTTAAGGCAGTGTTGTGATCTGGGGTTGCTTCAGTTACTCAAGTCGTCTTAACAACGTTTTTTTTCTTGCTCACTGATGGCACGAGCATATTAACTTGAACAAGTGATTCTGGAAGCATGTGTAATTATTCATACAGATGAATTGGCCACCAGAGAGTACTGACCTGAGCCCTGTTGAAATTCTTTAGGATGTGCTATAAAACACATTACAGAGTGGAGCGACTCTCCCGTCATCAATACAAGATCTCAGTCACAAATAAAGTGGGAGGTAAAAGATGTTATGGCTTGGGACACTGTGTCGAAACAATGCCATGGCAATTACACACAATAATCCTAGAAATACGGCATTCAACAAAATATACGTTTATTATTATTAAAGATCAGGCAGTGTATTATATGGATCATCTGCATGACAAAGATACAGCTGGCTCATTTACACCTTGACCAGTTACCAATCAGAGGAGACTTGCGTTATCAATCATGCTCACCATGTGTGTAATGGCTTTTTAGTCATTTTAGTCATTAAAGTTAGCAGAAGTGCAGAAGTACAGAAAGCCAGAAGGCATCAGTTCTGTTTGTGAAACTTGTACAACCCTGTGCCATATGTGCGTTTTTTTCGAATTTCTAAAAGATATAGAACTGTCACAGATGAACAGAACAAATTAAGAGACTGTAAATCACATGACTTCTTTTGGAAACAAGCAATTTTTAAAACTATTTTTTTATTTTTTTAAATTGGTATCAGGTGGCACAGTGTACTTATTTAAGACCAAGTGTAAATTTTCTCTCATCCAGTCCTTCCATGGTACCGAAACGTTGAGGCTGCAGTCCTTCATGTTACCGTGGTTTTATATATTCCTATGATGTCATTCAGCGTTATTATAGTATAGTATAAGCAGCACATGGGGCATTGTTGGTGTGGAGCTCTCCCTTTGAACTTCCTGTCATGGCTATGACATCATCGTTAATGCTGTGATAGTGCTGATGTCTGAAAGTGCTTACATCATATCGAGTGACATCATCTTGTGACGCTTTTTTCTCAGCCTTTAGGGGCTGAACTTTCTGCGTGACATCATAGTGACTTACACGCGTGCACCCGCTGTCTTTCTGGTACAACTGGTGGAGGGGGTCGATTGCGCAAGGTGTTTGGGCCCGCTCATCGCTGCTTACATTTTTTTTGTTTTGTTTTGTTTTGTTTCATGTTGTGTTTTTTGTTGTCATCTCTGGAAGCTTATGTCACCAAAACAGATTCCTTTTATGTTCTGATTCCGCTTGTGTCTATAAATTTCATTACCATCTCCCTTCCTTGTCAGTTGCTGTTCACATTTAACTCGAAGTTTTGGTGCCATGTGTTTTACAGATAAATCCCTGGAGGAGATCCGCATGAAACTCCACACAGGCTGAAACCCCACGCGTAGGCTCGAGCTGTGAGTGAGCTCCTTGTTACACAGCTGTGCTGCACACTGCTTATGTAATACCACAAAAGTAAAGGCTAATGAACATCCACTGGAATAGAAATCTTTTCAAACTTTCAGCTCTGTGTAGTTCTGTTTTTCGAAACCGACTGCATAACTGCATCTGTTCCATTTACACAGAGGATTCAACATATAACCTGGAGACATCTCTAAAAAAAATCCTGCCACATCTTTGACTTGACTAATCTCTAACTTGGGCCACGGCGTCTTTTGTGCTGTGAATTGGCTATTACCCGTCAGTCTCTCCTACGGTGACATTCTCTTTCACACTTCTCCGCTCTGGCCGTCATCGTCGGGCGGCACAGGTCACTGCGTCAAAGGAGGAGCTCGGGGTAAACACGGCCCAACAAAGAAGAATGAATATTGTCCTTATCTGTTGGGGTTAAACTGACATGCCCCTGGCAGACATCTTATCTCAGTGCCAAGACACGGAGAGAAAGGAGACACAAAGCTGAGGCCCTGTCCCATTCCTCTTTACTGCGCAATGAACCAGTGCTTGCCTGACTTTTCCGGGAGACGGCATGGAGGAAAAAGAAGAAGCCAAAAAAAAAAAAGGGTAGGGGGAGAAGGAGGGGGGAGTTGGGGGGGCGGAGCAAAAAAACGAACGTGTCCCTGAATCTACCGTTCCGATCTGTTAAATCTGTCTCTGGTTAGGAGGAAGATTGTAAATCGGTCCTGCAGCTCCCCCACATGGTGTTCTGCCTCTTCTTAACAGTCTGACCACTTTCTCCCTCTCTCTCTCCCTCTCTCTCTCTCCCTCTCTCTCTCTCCCTCTCTCTCTCCCTCCCTCTCTCTCCCTCTCTCTCTCCCTCCCTCTCTCTCCCTCTCTCTGTTATATATGCCTGGAGCCTTTCCATGCGCCAAATCCATTAAAACAAGCAAACAGTCATTCAAGTCTCCAAACACGGCGCAGGCCGAGGAGCGAGAATGTAACATTTGGTCTGACTGTCGGATGAAGCGTGAAGCCTTCATGCAGCCAGGATTCTGTTGCTTCTGTTCCTTTGGGGCGAGCGCTAATATTTTTACACATTTGCGTCAAGATGCAAAGGCTGCTGGCTACACACTCCCACTCCCACATAAAATCTTCTCTGGAAAGGTTACAGCAATGCGAAAATTGTCAAAGTTTTTTTTTTTTTTCGTTGAACATATATAGGAAGCAGAAACTTTTTTCCAGTTTAAGTGATAACTTTTGATTTGACAAAGTGACAAACTGTTGCAGCCAGTGAGAACCAGAAGCCTGCGCATATATCTTTCTTCCATAGATTTACGTTTGCCAGAGGAGCAAGCCAGCTCCTCTTTATAGCCCATTTCCCTCTAATTTACGTGGTGTGTCCGTGCCGGAGCGCTGGGCCGGTCAGGCCCAGGTGGAGCAGTAATGGCCACATTGATCATGCCAGTCCCTGCTGGGACGGACCCACTTTAAGAGTGAATGATCAAACTCTATATGCTCCCTTACCCAATCAAAAATCCATCTCACCTGTCCCCTTTGCCCCAACCAATCAAAAGTTCATCTTTGCTTCCTCAGAGTAAAAACACTCTCAAAAGAGTAGCTCTCCACATCCGGTGACTTACATCGTCTGATCTGTCCTACTGTAGGATCAACCTCTACCGATGTATCAGTTCGCCTAAAAGTGTCCCACTATTATCATTGCCCTATTGGCAAATTAAAGACCTGCTCCACTCTTGCACGGCCATGCAAAAGTTATTGCCCTATCAGGCTCAGCACCAGAAATTAGCCCATGCAGGAGAAAATCCTCAGCGCATAGTTCCATTAAAATCTCTTAAAATTTATGGAGCAAACAGCTGTGCCTCTCACAATAAAAGCTCTGCAATAATTCACACCGTCGCTCGGGTGTTAAAAGCACAAACGTGCACACACGCACACACACACAAACATGTCGCACATCTTGGAAGATCACAGCGGGGACTTCTGATGATTTCCAGTCACTGACAGTCGAATTCTCACATTTACTGGCTGTGAAGTCAAACACAGCCCAATGTCGAGATCTATCACTGGAAAGGTTGGCAGAGGTGTCAGGCAAACAAGAAGAACACAATTTCCTGTTATGTGTGTGAGAGGCTCAAACCACTAGGCAATCTGAGTTGCAGTCGACCCCAGAGAAGGCTGACAGCTGCCATTAATACAAGCGTACATATGATTACAGTCGGCCTCTTTTATTTATTTATTTATTTTTGGTTTTCAAGCATACCTGTCACACTGGGTATCGGCGCCCAGCAAAACACAAGCTGTCTGCTCACCAGTGCTGCTCACTATCTGGAAACCAAGTAGATGATTTTCCAGAAATAGATGCAAATCAAGAGTAAAGTGAATTTAAGCAATGTGCACACAATATATGTCCAGAACATGTTATATACTGTATGTTTTTATGGACCTTGCTTTGTGCACTGATGCGCAGTCGTGTTGGAGCATGAAGGAGCCAAAATGTCTTGTTATGCCGAAGCATTAAGAGTTCCTTTCACTGGAAGTACGGTGCCAAGCCCAACTCCTGAGAAACATCACACACCAGTTCCAACATGACTGTGCACCAGTGCACAAAGCAAGGTCCATAAAGACATGGATGAGTGAGTTTGGTGTGGAAGAACTCGACTGGCTTGCACAGAGTTCTGACCTCAATCTGGTAGAACACCTTTGAGATGAATTCTCGTCCAACATCAGTGCCTGACCTCACAAATGTGCTTTTGGAAGAATGGTCAAAAATTCCCATAAACACACCCCTAAACCTTTTGGAAAGCCTTCACAGAAGAGTGGCGGGGCCAACATCATATTAATGTCTACTGATTAAGAATTGGATGTTACTCAAGTTCATATGCATGTGAAGACAGGAGAGCGAATACTTTTGGCGATATAGTGTATATAATTTGCTGAAACATATTCTGCTTTCGTGTTTATATGAGAGGTGTTCAGCTCAAACTGGGACTTTTGACTGTGCAGAATAACAGAACACAGTTATAAGAGTAAAAACGACCTTTATTTCTCTATATAACCCCTTGCTATTTTGGACGCTGGATATTACTATCAGCCTGCACAAGTCATTCGAAATTCATCTGGCTACATTTCAATAGGCCTGCATGGGTGAAATGGCTGTCAATACCAATTCTGTAGTAGCAGTCCCAGTCCATGCCTGAGAGCTAAAGCAGCCCTTTAATCCAGTGTCTCCTAGTGAATGTCCTCTACAGTGATAAAGCACAAAAGATGCACTCACCTATGGCATTGTGTTCCAGTGAACCAGTAGAGTCTCAGGCATGAAACGGTTTTACTCGGACAATGGCAGAGGACACATGTCATGTGAGAGTGCATCCTACATGGTGCGTATCCGGGCTAATCTATTCACATGTTCGGTGATTAGAACATCAGTCAAAGCACAAAGTCACAACATGACACCGGGGCTGATGGATGTTCCCGTAAGGAGGGATGATTATTTTTGAACGGCGGTGTCAGTGGCCCTTGGGTTGTCCTGTCTCTGTCGCTGTCTCTCATTACAGCTGTTGGGAATTAACCGCTGGCAAAAGAGCAGCCGAGATCCATTGCCTACTAAATAATAGTTATTGATCAGACTTACAATCGAGCAAGCTATCGTTATTGTAGCGCGCGCCGCACAATAATGTGCACCGTCTTCATTTACAACAAAAATCATTGCACTCCTGCCAAAAAGGCAAAATAATCCCTTATTTAATTTGTTTATGATTCGAAGCCATCTTGATAAGTTGCCATACTAATTAACACCTCAGAGATGTGTTACCAAAAAATAAATAACAAAGTAGACTAGGTTTAAATAGAGAATTGGTTATGTTGCAATAGTGTCTAAACTCTGAGCCTGAATTAATAACATACTCTTTTACTCAGCATTTTATGTTTCTCTATTTCACTGTACTGTACTTAAATATCCTTTTTTTTTCTTTTATAGTCTTGACAGCTTCCAATTTTAGAAGTAAGAAACTTAAAAGTGTTGCTTGTATAGGTATACATTCTATACATTTATTTAGTCTTTTTCTTTTGGAGGGAAATGAGGTCTCATAAAGGGTCAAAACTGGAGAACTACTAGAGGTGCTAGATTTCACATTTATACCTTCAGCCAAAACTCAGTATTGGTGCTGATTTTATTTTTATTTTATTTTATTCAAATTGTGCATACTGTATAACACTGTACAGAAAATGTGTGCGCCAAAGAAGGTACTTTTAAAGCGTATGCAACGTAGTAGACTGATCTTGCTTCCCTTAAAATTTCAAGTGGCCGTTTTGGAGAGGTGTTTTTATATGTGGTCCAAATATGGCCCTATTTCAACATTATAATGTTTCATTTTAAACAATAATAATTTAAAATGCAAATGACTAATATCTCATGAGTATTGATACTAAAATTGTTGTAAATTTAAAAAGCAAAAAAATCTGTAGTGCCCATAACCCTGTCAGATTGCTTTTGTAATATCTTAACCATTTTTTATTTTAGAATAATACACTTTTCAGGTTTATGTATTTACGTGTGAAATCTAATTTGGTCAAGTGTTATCTGAATGACAATTAAAAGATTTGAATTTTAAAAAGTTACAGACACTACATAAAAGGGCATAACATTTTATTTAGCAAATGTGTTTCTTATAAAAATATAAATGTGTGTTAAGTATTATGAAAAAATGTGTTATATGATCCTATCGAACTTTTTCACCTAGGCGAGACTTTTTAGCACCAATACCATGCTTTGGCTGTTTGTTAATTATTATTATTATTATTTTTTAATATGTCCAGAGCAATGAAAACTAAAACAAAAAAAAAACATCAAAAGTATGAGCTCATAAAAAACATATTGGTTTTGTCCAGGATAAAGAGGTTACTGATAATGGATGAACTTTAATAGCGAATTTTGTTTTTTTTTTAATCTGTTTTGAGAACACCATCTACAACTTTATCACAGTGTAAGGGTTACACAAACTTTTAGAGCACAAACTGTTGCAGAAAACTCTTATTTTTAAGCAATTTCTTTAGTAAAGTATTAGTACTGTGCAAAAGAAATGATTTGTGTGTTAATTAAGAGCCATACGCAGGCTGATTGCTTCAATATTAAGACTGTTAATGAATAAAACAAATAGGTCAGACCCATCAGTGTGGATATTGCACTTTGTAGGGAAATGATTTTAATGACCTGGCTGTTCACTGGCGCTGAGAGCGTCCAGCGTGAAGGTTCATGTCCTTCAACATGGTCCTCCTTAAACATCAATCACCAGCCTTCTTTGGATGGAGGATAGAACAGCACCTACTGTACACCTTGGATGTTTATTTTTAACTGTGTTCAACCTCAGTAACATTTAAAAAACAAATTTGGCTCGGCCTCTGTCAGCTAACACATCCTACTTCAGGCTCGAGACTAGCCGAGTGCGTCTAGAGTTGTGCAACCTGCGGTCTGGAACGTGCTCTTTCATACAGACACGCATGACAGAATTCAGTATGCAAGCATAGACAGTGCGAGAATAAATTTACATTTATTTCGTTTTAAAGGCAAAAAAGAAAGGTGCCAGAGGGATATGTTCAGAGACAGGTGGAGATTCTTTATGCACTTCTACACGAGGTATATAAAGGTGATATGAAACTAATATTGTGACATTAACCCCAAACCCAATCCTTGCCAAAAAAAAAAATAATAAAAAAAAAAATTCAAGGGGGGAATTTTTTTTTCTTTTGTTCTTTCATGCACTGCATTCCTTTACTCTCTTGCATATAAAATTAGTCTCAGTTACTATATCAAAAGTTATGAAAAATCCACAAAGTGTAAACTCACTGCACTTGGTTTTGTGATAAGGCCCACCCTACAGTGCAAGAATCATGTCATCATTTCTAATTGCTTTTTAACACTTCCCTCTCCTTCAAGTGAACCACATGGGAAATTTTTTTTTGCCACGAACAAAATGTCCATGTTCGCACTCTGATGTTTTGATCCGGATATCCTCGGCGAAAATCTGTGGCACCGCAAACATGTTTACACCAGCAGGGCTAAAGTCTTTAAACGCTGTTTTAGCGAGCAGCATGGAGCCCTGCACGAACCCTGCAGGATTGGTAAGATGTGCGTCTGAAAGCAGAAGCTTAACCAGTGTTATTATGACCTCCTCGTTCCCCCTTCACGTTCCGAATCGAGCCGCTAGCACAATCGACTGACACTAAATGAGATTTGTACTTTTGTGATTTTCGAGTACTTCCACGGCACACAAAAGATTCCTCCTATCTGTGTGGAACAGTCAGTCTATTGAGGCCGACATGGTTCCTCTGCCCTGCGAACACACACACATACGCACGCACACAAACGATTGAGAAGAAGCAGAAAGAGCTCCATTCAGATGCATGGTGTCTGCGGGGAGCTGATCTCATTCTGCTGAGTGTCAGGGGGCAGGGCCACTAAGAGCACTGCATAATAAATTAAGCCCGAGCCAAAGCATCTGTTAATTACTGATGTGACTGCACCATGGATTTCTGTCCCCTTTTCCCCATCCTGTTATATGTCACTTACTCTTTCCCTCTCTTTGAAAAAAAAAAAAAGGCATGAAAAGTAGACACATCTATGGCAGACAGAGCAACATCGTACAGTATAATGTTTTGGAAAAGCTGACACTTCTACTACCTTTGGTGTGACATTTATTCAGTTACGTGTTTGTTTTTTATTCTTGTGCTCCCCAAAACACCTGGACATGTTCATTTGACTTGATTCATGCCCTGACACCTGTTCCCGAATTCACAGCAAGACATCATTCATAGCTGCTTCATATTTTGCAGTGTTGCACTAATGCACAGGAGACTTGTTTTAAGACTCAAGCTGCATGTTAATTCCTTCCTTCAGTTATTCAGGTGTCTGCAATCCTCTCTGTCTAATCTCTAATCACGGCTGGGGCAAACAAAACTGTCTAGTCTCAGATGAGATTGTGATCAGTCTGGTGTATGGACCTTGTTTTCTCGTGTAGCCGGGATGTGGTGTTCCATAATCCCATTTCCTGCAGCTTCCAGGTGAAAATTAAAGCATAGATCTGCTGCTCGCTGAGGGGCATGTGACATGCAGCATGGTGTATTAATACTGCACGGTGACTCGTGAAGTACAGGACTGATCCAGGAAACTGTGAAAAACCTAGTTCAACCCTGAAGCTTCTGCATTATCAGCTCCACACACATTCACATCTTGGTGCCTTACCTGAGCACACGAGCACTTAAACACCGTGTTCCACAAGGAAATTATTATGTTTAGAGAAAAAGTCTATTTTTTCCTCATTCACAAGTATACAGAAAATTAGTGTAGACCAGAACAGAGTTCATTTTAGTTGGCAAGGAAAAACTTCAAAACACTTCTAATGGAAACATAGAATTTGTCCTTTTATAAAGGGGTGATAAAGGTAGCTTAAAGTAAACGTAGAAACAACGTAAATGCTCTTAGTTCTGAAGAACTATAGATGAACAGTTTATACATTCTCTCTTTCTCTTGCCCCATAATACAGTACATTTAGTAGGTAGATGGACGGATGGATGGATGTCTATGTGGATGGATGAATAAAGGGATGGGTGGGTGGATATACGTGTACATGGATGGATGGGTGTGTAGGTGGAAGGATGGATGGGTGGGTGGATAAATGGATGGGTGGGTGGATGGAGGTGTATGTGGATGGATTGGTGTGTGGGTGGATGGATGAATGGATAGATAGATAAATAGTTGTTTGGATATATGGATGTTTAAATGGGTAGGTAAAAGGGTAGGTGGATGAATGCATGGATGGATGGATGAGTAGATGAATGGATGAATGGATAGATGACTTTTGGGTGGGGACAATGGATGAATAGATGGATAGATAAGTAGGTGGATCGATGGATGAATATGTCGTAGGTGGGTGGATGGATGGATGGATGGATGGATGGATGGATGATGATAAGTCATAGATGGATGGATGGATAAATGGATGGATTAATGGATGAATATGTCGTAGGTGGATAGATGGATGGATGGATGGATGGATGGATGATAATAAGTCGTAGATGGATGGATGGATAAATGGATGGATTAATGGATGAATATGTCATAGGTGGATGGATGGATGGATGGATGATAATATGTCGTAGGTGGATGGATGGATGGATGGATGGATGATAATAAGTCGTAGATGGATGGATGGATAAATGGATGGATTAATGGATGAATATGTCGTAGGTGGATGGATGGATGGATGGATGATAATATGTCGTAGGTGGATGGATGGATGGATGGATGGATGGATGATAATAAGTCGTAGATGGATGGATGGATAAATGGATGGATTAATGGATGAATATGTCGTAGGTGGATGGATGGATGGATGGATGGATGATAATAAGTCGTAGATGGATGGATGGATAAATGGATGGATTAATGGATGAATATGTCGTAGGTGGATGGATGGATGGATGGATGATAATATGTCGTGGATGGATGGATGGATGGATGGATGATAATAAGTCGTAGATGGATGGATGGATAAATGGATGGATTAATGGATGAATATGTCGTAGGTGGATGGATGGATAGATGGATGATAATATGTCGTGGATGGATGGATGGATGGATGGATGATAATAAGTCGTAGATGGATGGATGGATAAATGGTTGGATTAATGGATGAATATGTCGTAGGTGGATGGATGGATGGATGGATGGATGATAATAAGTCGTAGATGGATGGATGGATAAATGGATGGATTAATGGATGAATATGTCGTAGGTGAATGGATGGATGGATGGATGATAATATGTCGTGGATGGATGGATGGATGGATGGATGATAATAAGTCGTAGATGGATGGATGGATAAATGGTTGGATTAATGGATGAATATGTCGTAGGTGGATGGATGGATGGATGGATGGATGGATGATAATAAGTCGTAGATGGATGGATGGATAAATGGATGGATTAATGGATGAATATGTTGTAGGTGGATGGATGGATGGATGAATGGATGATAATAAGTCGTAGATGGATGGATGGATAAATGGATGGATTAATGGATAAATATGTCGTAGGTGGATGGATGGATGGATGGATGATAATATGTCGTGGATGGATGGATGGATGGATGGATGGATGATAATAAGTCGTAGATGGATGGATGGATAAACGGATGGATTAATGGATGAATATGTCGTAGGTGGATGGATGGATAGATGGATGGATGGATGAATAATATTGTAAGTTGATGGATGGATAGATAGGTAAGAGGATGGATGAATGGTTAATAACCTAATAAAAACATTTTTATCATTTTAATCAACAGCATAAACAGACATCAAGACAAGTGTAACCTCTGGAAAACCACTAGTGCATCTGTAGCACATATATAATTATCTAGGACAAATATTTTATATTTTCTACTGAAAATAGAAAATAATTACAGTAATACAGTAATGAAAGCATAAAGACAGTTGTTTAAATCAGTCAATAAACATTTACAAAATGTCACTGGATAGAGGCATAACAGACTGAGAAAACCTTACACATGGTCCAACATTGACATTAACTCTACTCTATATACTGTACAATTCTGAAAATTATTTCTTACTCTCCTGCACACAACTTAATTGGAAGAAAGTTAGTGTTGAGGTTTCGGTTCACATATTAAAGTCTGCTTATCTCCAAAAAATAAAAATGAAATAAATTTTTCATTACAATGCCAGTAAAAGATGCCCACATACCTTGACATTTATAACTTAATGCACTAGAAGCCCAGTTTTTTTTTGTATGTGTGTTTACTTTCCAGTTATTACTTTTCATTCAATGTGGTATTTGTTTTTTCTTATAAATTCAATTAGAAGTAGTAAGAGTGAAATCTGATTTGGGTTGAATTTTAACAGAAATAAACTCCACTCAGGTGGCATGCTGAAAAAGATGCACATTCCATATATCACTAAACATGTCGGCAGCTACATGTAGTTCTCTGACATATGGAAGGCAGCTGGTTTGTGGAATGGAAGCCAGAGTAAATCTCTGTACTTGCTCACGGTTCATGGCAGATGAACGGAGGCTGGAGGCTAGGTGTGTTCATTTGCAGTGTGAGAGCCAGGGTGGACAGACAGGGCAGCAGATGTCTTTTTCCTGCTCCTGCGGCTCTGCTTAGATAGATGTCTAGGTTGTGACCAAACAACATATTGAATAGCATATCAGAGGGCTGTCTGACATATTCACCGGTGGTCTGGAATAGTAAGAACGATTAAGGAAACTTATTGTACAGCAGGCAACTTTTATACAATTTTTGCCAAGTTAGAAATCTAACCTACATACTAGGGGTGGGAATCACCAGGGACAACCCGATACAAAGTTATCATGATACTGAGATGCTGATTGCATTCGTATGGTGATTCTATTTCATAAATACCAAAATTCAATGACATATTTCTTTCAGATTTTTTTCAATTATAAACTCACTACACCTGACAATATGCATGCAGTTTAGAGCACGCCACCTGCAGGATTATAGAGAAATGGCAGAATTTTAACACCTCGAATTTAAACATATATAAATGAAAAATGTATTTAAAAATAATCGAATTTCCTCCATCTCCATTATGGTAACTAGTCACTCTTTCTGCCATAGGGGCCAGCCATGCAGAGATCATGAGCAAGCTTGTGCCTCAGTGGAAAACCCAACCAAGAATGTCCTGATGATTCCCCTGAAGACAAAATCATTACGTTGTTAGCAAGGAATCTATCTTGATTTGAGGCTTCTCTAAGTGAAAAAAAAACCAACAATAGGGTGTGTAAATAAGGGCCAGGCCAGGCCAGGCTGTGTGTAACCCAGGTCTGTTTAAAGCACGGTTCTGCTAGGCTGAGCTGGTCCTCTCAGCGCTGCGGTGGGAATGAGAGCTGACTGCAGGCCGATTGTGATTTATGTGGTGCGAAGTTTGCGCTCTAGGGCCTGGGCTGCTCAGCTGCTGGCACAAGATGAATACAAGGCCCAACTGCAGGAGACAATCTGATTACAGCATACACCTCACTTTCATCTTCATTCCATGGCACCATGGCATGGGGATGCTGGCTCTCAGGCTGTCGCCGACAGCAATGACCGTGGCTCAATAACTAGCCACAGCTTTCACTGCTGAATTTATTGTTGCACACTGTAGTTTTTTTTTTTTTTTAGAATTTTGAGAAAAATTTAGCAAAGATTAGCAACTTTTATATATATTTTTTTTATTTTTATTAATCAATTATTCATTAAGCTTCCATAGTTCATCTCCCGATCTTTGTGTGATGCTGTGTGTTTGGGTCATGTTCATTTCTGCACCACGGAGTACAGTGTTCAATGGCAAAGGTATACTGTTGAACATGAGTGATGTTAAGAGGGAAAATGTGGACTGACTTTGATTATAACTAATCATTTTCTGCCGTTTTAAACCCACCTTAACAAAAGAGATTACTCCTAATGGAGGATAATATCCTTCACAGTTAAGAGCTTTGGATCCTTGGAAGCGGTGAAAGCTTAAACTCTAGTGTATAATAATAATACTTAGCACGTGATGTCAGGTTGGCTTATGGGACTATTTTAAGGCTCATTAAGAGGCCATAGAATTACACCTTCAAAGTAGCAGCACAAAAAAAAAAAACTGGAATGAGAGAAGGACAGAAAACCCCAGGTGTGTAATTAAAAAGAAGCCTCGGCTCTAAATTTGTAAGTAAGACCGAGCAGGTATTTTATTATGAAATGATGCCATTCGTTTGGAGGAATTAAAAGCTTTGTTCGGAGAGGGAGTCACCAAGGAGAAGGATTTCCACATGTTAAAATGAGTTATTTCCAATTTCAAATAGTGCAGTGTTGGCATTTTGTTCCTTAACAATTTATTTGAATGATACACTTTAAAAATAATTAATAATTTCTGCTGAATAAGCAGTCACGCAGACTTGAGGGGATAAAAGATTTAGGAAATTTTGTCCTTTTTTTAACTAATAAAGATTTATAGAAAGCCTAATGATGAAAGCATTTTACTAGTTATGTCACATCTGCCAATTCATTTATCCATCCATCGTCTATACTGCTCATCCTGTACAGGGTAAGAGAAAGCCTGGAGGGGCACAAGGAAGGGTACACTCTGGACAGTTCATTGCAGGGGCTCAGGCACTCACACTCACATAATATGGGCAATGCACTCGAACACTAGATGCCAATAAGACTAATCTGCATGTCTTTGAACTGTGGGAGGAAACCCAAGTACCTACCAAGCATGGAGAAAATATGCAAACTCCACACGTACCAGACCCGAAGGAGAGACTCGAATCAAACCACCATGATGCCTTCGTCTGATAAGCATTTCTTAAAATCGATAGAAAAACCTACAATGTGTGATGGCAATAAATTACTCTAAGGAAGAACTTGTAAAAAGTAATTTCATGGAAAATCATGAAGCCCTGGACCTTTTGCCCATGTACTGAATGTCTATCAGATTTTAACAGAATTTGTTCGGATTAGTGAAAGTTAAACAGGCATGTTCTAATACGGAATGTTTTTTTTCTTTCCTGGGCCAGAAGAATTTAAACAGAAGCCTTAAATAAAGAATTTACTGAAATTTATTGCACTACAATATTGTGAATCACGGTTTCTTATGTATATTGGAAATAAGATATTCATTAGAGATCTAACAACACTTTAAGACTTTTCACACTTCCCCTTCAAATGATCAATATTAAATCTGCTGCTCTAACAGTCAGCGTAGTCCAACATGTTTAAATGTGGAGCAGCATCAAGATCTCTCTCAAGCTGACAGGCATTAGTAATGATCACATTAAAACTGTCACAGTAGTTGCTTACTGAAATAAAACACTTGGTTTCGACAGTCATGGTGTGCCCACAGTCAAGTTGCATTTAAGGGTGTATACAGTATTGGTGGCATTGTGGCATCGCACCTCCAAGGTTGAGGGTGTGATTCCCGCCTCTGGTCTGTGTGCATGGAGTTTGCATGTTCTCCCCGTGCTTTTTGGGCTTCCTCCGGGTACTGTATTCCAGTTTCCTCCCATAGTCCAAAGGCATGCAGGTTAGGCTAATTGGCATTCCCAAAATTGCCTGTAGTGTGTGTGTGTTTGTGTATGTGTGCCCTGCAACTGATTGGCACCCTGTGCAGGGTGTACCACACTTTGTACTCAAAGTCTCCTGGGATAGGCTCCAGGGCCTCTATAACAGGACCGGCAGTATAGAAGATATATAAAGTTTCAAAGTTAGTGGCCCTTCTTCTAATGTTTGTTTTTATTATTAGGCAAATACAACCTCAGAAAAAACAACATATAACTTTTTTTATCCATGCCATTATTTATGTAACATTATTTATTAATAATAATGAAGCCAAAAATCATCTTCTATACCCCTTTATGATGTATTCAGGATCACAGGGACCTGGAGCCTATCCCAGGAGGTGGGGTACACACTGGACAGGGTGCCAATCCATCGCAGGGCACACACGCATACACTTACACACTCATTTACACACTACGGGCAATTTGGGAACGCCAATTAGCCTAATCTACATGTCTTTGGACTGTGGGAAGAAACCGGAGTACCTGGAGGAAACCCACCAAACAAGCAGAGAACATGCAAACTCCATACACACCGAGCCTGGCTGGGATCAAACCCAGACCCTGGAGGTCACCCAGTTCCGACCAAATTTAAGCTGTCGGACTGATGGCCTCACATTTGCCTCTGGAATACTCTGGTATAAAGAAGAGTTAACGGTCGAGATAATGCACCCTCACGTGTCTGCCCCACTGTGTCTGCCTGCCTCACGCCACGACCCAGAGGACTCTGCCTACACTGAGCTACGCTCCATGGACTCGCGCCACTCACCCAGATGCTATGTTTCTGCTTCAGGGCGTAATATATCTAAGACTGTATACATTTAACCTTGCTGCTGAACATTGTGCCTAATAAAGACTGTTCATGCTTGTGGAGTCTGGTTCTTGTGTTTTCTCTCCGCTTGTCAAACCCGTTATAATATATGTGTGTATATAAAGTGGCAAGAAAAGGTATATGAACCTTTTGGAATTCCATAGTTTTCTGCATTAATACAGTCATACAGTAAAATGTAATTTGATCTGAAGTCAAGGGTATTGACAAATATAATGTGCCTAAATTAATAGCACTAAGAAATTTTATTGACCACTATAGAACACTATGAATTCAACATTTAAAATCGCAAAAGTGGAAAAAGTAAGTGAACCCTTGGAATAAGCCTTCTGGGGCTCTGACTTGGCCACTCCAAAGAGCAGATTTTGTTTTTCTGAATCCATTCTGTTATGGACTTGCTCTGGGGTTTTGGGTCATTGTTGTATTGAATCACCCAACGTCTACAGAGTATCAGCTGATCTACATTCTGACATCATCCTGAAGAATTATTTGATACACTTGGGAATCCATCTTCCCCTCTATGACTGCAAGCTGGCCAGACCCTGATGCAGCAAAGCAGGCCAGAATCATCATGTGTTCTCCACAATGCTTTAGGGTTGGGTTGATGTTTTCATGATGATCTGCAGTGCCCTTTTTACACCAGATGTAGTATTGCATGTTCTTTCCAAATAGTTAAATATTAGTTTCGTCAGTGCATTTCAGGCGGGCAGCAATGTTCATTTTTGTGGTGTGCTTCCATGGACACCCTACTTGTTCAGTGTTTTATGTACTAAAGACTCATGATGTTAGCCAGTTCTGATGATGCCCTCAAATGTCTGTCACTCTGGGATGTTATTTTTTTTCATTGATGAGTCTTTGTTGTGTTCTTTGGGTCATTTTGAATAGGAGTCCACTTTTTGGTAAAGTAGGTCACAGTCCCAACGTGTCTCTTTTTGCTTAACTATAGCCTGGTGAAAAGTCTTTGAAATGGCAAAGCATGGCTCACATAAGAGTATTTGTCTTGTGCAAAGCAAACTGAAAAAGTTTGAGTGTGGTTTTTATCAGTCCAAGTAGCTCTAGTCCACACCTCCAAACTCATTTTCCTAGTATGGCAACACCTGACTACAATTAGCTTTCTTAAGGTCATTAACTCAAGGATGAGGGTTTTATGGCTGTTTTTTAGTAGACATTAAAGATATATAAAGAAAAAAAATATATATATATATATATTATGCACATCATATTTGTCAAACCTCTTGATTTAGATGAAGATCAGATAATATTTTATGACAAATTAATGCAGAAAACCATTACATTTCACATACTGTACATTTTCTTGCCATATATATGTGTGTGTGTGTGTGTGTGTATACACGTATATAAAATTCTGAACAGCCTTTAGAGCCAGTGATTCTATCCAAAATTCACAGAAGTGAGTCATCTCTCTGTAAAAGCCACGAAGCTGCCCTCTGTCTGTCTCTGCAGAGTGCCAACTTACTGCTTTCACCAGACTTTCTAATGAGCCTCTGTGAGTCAAACAGTCCAGCTGAGGATCATGAACAGTCAGTGCACAGACAGAGGGAGTGTGTGAGAACAGAAGACATCATGGTTCAACTCTCAGTGTGGAATGTTTCCAGTATTAACCCATACAGCTTCTTCAGGGCAATATCAAAGATGGAAATATGATTGTAACGACATTTTTAAAATAGTTTCATAAAATTTAAAGATGACAATAACAAGGTGAAATCATGTTGAAATATCAACTGTAGTGTACCACTTTAGCTTTATCACCTTAAGGCTCCAGGGTTGCTGGTTTGATCATGAGCTCAGGTTACTGTCTGTGGGGAGATTCACATGCTTTCCTTCTGTCTGTCTGGGTTTTTCATCTACCCTCCGAAAAACATTGCTCTTGATCTTGTGGCATACTGTATTTCAAAGGATATGCCACTCCTGGAAATCACATGGTTCCCAGCTATGTATGTGAGAGGATGAATTTCATTAGGTGACAGCGGTGACTTGTGACTGAAGATTTGGGTGGGGAGGAAAGACATTAATAACAATATAGGTTTTAACAAAATTCAATTGACAGGCTATCGCACTTACCTGAGGGTATATTTTTGACTCAAAATCTTGTTAGAATTAAATATAAATATAAATATTATATTTAAATATTATATTTAAATAATTGAATATAAAATAATATCTTGGTGTTAACATACATAGTCTTTTTAAACCATGCCAATTTAGCAATAAATAAATAAATAAATAAATAAAGATACCATGGCAACCCTTGAATTGTATGGATTTGCTAGATTTTATGAAAATTAACATTTTTTTAAAAGCTGATACAGTATACGGCATAAAGCCAGGCCTGGGATGGGCGCCTACTGTCAGTTTATCTATTATTCACTGTTACTGTACTGTATATAGATAAAAGTTGAATCCTTCAAAAAAAAATCAATTATATATATTTTTTTTCACCACGCATAACTTTTTGTGGGTGGCACAGTGGTGAAGTAAATAGCATTGCTTTTTGACATCCTAACTGATCTTAAATTTAAGCTACTGTCTGTTCGGATTTTCACGTCCTTTTTGTGGCCATTCAGTTTCTTTCAGGTTCTAAAGTCCAAAAATGCATGCTGGGTGATAAACAGATTCTGGATTGCCCCTATGTGTGTGAATTGTACCTTGTGTCCCACACTGGGTGTAGTTCTGCCTTACGGTGTTCCTGGGATTTATTTGAATTTTTTTTCTCCCAGTGTCTACTTGAACCCGGACAAGTAGAAAGTGACTACTGAAGATGAATGGATGGATGGGTGGATACATGCATGAATAGATTGCTGAATAAATGAATGGAATGTGAATTCAGTTACACATTACCTTCACCATTTTTACACACTCAGACCTGTTGGTGAATAATAACAAACTCCTGCATAGTACACAGAGATGGGAATCAAACCTGGACTCTGGAGGTGCAAGGCAACAGTGCTAACCACTACACCACCTTACCGCCAAGTGAAATCGTAAATACAGTTACATTTCTTAAATTCCTTAAACTTTTTTAAAATAAGATTATTATGGTTATTTCTAATCAAATTTTTGACTTCCATTGGTACTGAGTTTGTGAGTATGTGTGAAACTGATCTAGAATGAAGTATACCCTGTGTGTTATCTGCCTGATGCCCCATACTTGAGTCTCAGACATGGAGACTTTATAGACCCGGCATGTGCATCACTCAACAACGGCGCTCTCTCAGTATGCAGTCGAGACCAGCACTGCTCCCCCTTACACACTCCGGCACAGCATGGAGCATATACTGCTTCTTTCCGGAGTGTGTTACAGGAGCCTGCAGTGGACTCGTTTATCCTAGTACCACATGCTGGTTTGTGCTCTGTGAGTGCCACAGAGTGGCCACCTGCAGAACTGCATAATGGGATATCGTTTTATCTCTCCCATCCCGTGGTAAATAAAACCTACACAAATATTACACTGAGTCATAAAAGTGACTTTTATAAGAGCGGAGGATGTGGAGCAATACATAATTGATATGGTTAAAGGGTAAAGCAATGTAGGTCAATACAGCTGAAGAAGACAGTAGATTTATTCATATTCTGAAATCTGAATATGAGTAGGCAGAGAATTAATGCATGTCAGGAGGTAAACATAATCAAACATGCCCTCTGGGCTACAGCCTTCAAAAGTTTGATGGTGGAACAAAGTTATGTGGATGCTTTCTGCATTAAATCTCTTGCTTAGAAAATATAGACTACGGACTTTACATAATTAGCTGTTAGGTGGCCAAGCACTTTGTGTTTGAAAACTTAGTTTTCATTACGCTTTTTGTCTTGGGAAATGTTTATGAAACTTGAAGGTCTTGTTCAGAACTAGATTCTGTGGTCATCCAGTGGGAGCAGAATTACATTCATAAAACTGTTTTTTAGGGACATATAAATCTGATCTGAGCTGAAACTTGGTGTGCTACGTTGTAAGTGGATTTGTAATAATGGCTGGGTTTCTTTGACTTAAGGGCCTACCATGGTTGTAAAAATGGGAATAAATCCAGTGGTCACCATAGGCCTCCTGGTTGGACCAAGAGCTCCCCGAGTTGGACCACTGAGGGTCATAGATGATGAGACAATGGGTTTCCGCACAAATGTCAGCCATTTAACTTTAAGCAGGTATTTCACGTAGTTAAAATTGAGCTGTAGCCACAAAACTTGATAAGAAATGTTAATCTCTGCTCACTTTATCGTCCTTGGGAAGACCTTGCCATTGGAGGTGCTATTTTTTTAGGACAACATTTTTAACCTTGAAGCTGTAGAAAGCTAAGTAGGCAAAAAACTCGACACTAAATGTACCTTTGCTGTAGAGGTTGAAGGTAACTAAGTATATTTACTCTGTTAATGTACTTAAATACAAACTTCATGTACAGTTTCATGTATCTGTACATTACTTTAGTAGAATTGCCGGTATTAGAGGATACTTTTTTTTTTTTTACTTTTACTCCAGCATCTTCCAACAAATATTTGTACTTTCTCCTTCATTACATTTCTGCATGGCTTTACGTTATATAACCAGAGTGGTATGTAGTATTCGAAGCGGCATCTGCTGACTATTATGCATAATTGCAAGATTTGCCTTCCCTCTGTGAAATGCCTAATTATGTAGCAGGTGTTTGAAACCAGAAGTGAAACGGTTGCAACGAAAAACAGCTTGTCTTAGTCGAGAGAGGAAAAGAAGAGGGAGAGAGAGAGAGAGAGAGAGAGAGATTTTACGATGAATTATAGGCTACTGTAAGATAATACAATCCCAGTATTTTTTATGCTTATGTAAATTTATAAGTAAATAATTTTCTTCTTGTACTTAAGTAATGGGGGACTTCTACTTTTACTTCAGTAATATTTTATTTAGGGTGGCTCTGCCTCCCTTAGTGGCTCTACCTCCCAAACTGCATTTGGGCTAAAGAAGACATTTGGTACATTCCTGTAAGCACAGGACACAAATTATTTTAAAACGTTCAGTTTTACCTCAGGATATTTTTTCATTTTTTAAAACTTTGTCCTAAAACCAGAAGAGTAAACAGTTGACAGTGTAAACAATGCTGTGTAGTTCCCCCCCCCCCTTCTCGCTCTACTGGTGTTGTGTATGACTCTTCAACAACTTGGCTATAAATATCATCTCAGCATTCTGTTGTGAACACACAGGAGGTACACAGCCAGATTTCCATCTCTGGCGAATTATCCGCCGCTTTTATGGATGATTTCATCATTTTGTTGCATATGTTTTATTTACGGCTGAATGAATCACAAACAAGGTTTAAATGACCCCTGGATAATTAAAAAACAATGATTTAATCTTCCTTTAAAAATAAAACGCTCATTAATGCTTATGATGATGAGTGTACAGTGCTGTGAAAAAGTATTTGTCCCTTAATTGTTTATTTATTTATTTATTTACTTTTGCTTGTTTGTCACACTTAAATTATTCAGGTCAATAAAGAGATATAAATATTATACAAAAATAACCAGAGTAAATAGAAAATGCAGTTTTTAAATGATGATTTCATTTATTATGAAAAAAAAAACTGTCCACACCTGCCTAGCCCTATGTGAAAAATGAATTGCCCCTAAACCTAATACCTGGTTGTGCCACCCTTGGTGGCAACAAGTGCAATCAAGCATTTGCGATAACTGAGTCTTCTAAACCTTCTAAAAAAATTTTAAACTTTAAATCTACAGAAGATTTGCTCAAAAGTCTTGGGGATAATCAAGATGTTTTATTAGCAAATGTGAGATGAGCCCGTGTGTTCTTTTTGTTCAGCAGTGGCTTTCACCTTGAAACTCTACCCAGTCTCATTCTTATTGTTGAATAATCAACACTGACCCTTAAATGTGGCAAGTGAGGCCTGCACTTCTATAGATGTTGATCTAAGCTCTTTTATGAGCTCTAGGGTGAGGAAGAAATTTTTGTAGGCCGGCCCGTTCTGAGAAGGTTCACCACTGTTCCAAGTTTTTTCCATTTGTGGCTAATGCCTCTCTCACCATGGTTGGCCCCAAAGTCTCAGAAATGGCTTGATAACTCTTTCCAGACTGATACTTGTCAATTACTCATCTGTTCTTGAATTTCTTTAACTTGTGGGATAATCTTTAACCGTGCTTTACTTTGTCAGACAAATCATTTTTTTGATTCAGCAGGTCTGACAGTAACCAGGCCTGAGTGTGGCATGGTTCTCAGCTTTCCAAAAAATGTGGTTAATCACACTTCATCCATGATTACGCAAGGTAGCTTAAGGCTGCTTTTTCCCTTAACAAATGAAATAATCATTTAAAACCTTCATTTTGTATTTACCTGGGTTATCTTTGTGTAATATTTACATTTATTTGATAAGGAAATCAAGTAAATACTTTTTCACAGCACTGTAGTTGAGGCTTAAGCTCCTAAGCAGACTTAGACTTAGATCCGGGTTAACCCATAAGTGCAACCTCTCAGACCTGCCATCCTGACAGAAGGACAAAAAAACCATGTTGTCTTTGGAGCGCTGTGGCACCTGAACTGTGTGAGAGAGAAGAATACGGAAAAGAGATCAGACAGTCTAGACTACTTCCTTTTATCACCAAATCACCATGTACGTTTGCAAAAAAAAAAAAAAAAATAATAATAATACTTTACTCTGCTTGCTCAGTTGTTGTGTGTAAGGATCAGAGTGTTATTGGCAAGTGTACTGTTACGTAAGGCATGAAACATAACAGTGGATGCTGTGATAGGAAAATAATCAGCAGCAGGGTAGTATGATGCCACTGGATGTAAATCATAAAAAAATAAGAAAAGTGTTAATATACAGTAAGCCAGTGATTTGCCATAACTTCTGTTAGAACTACTGATATGAAATGCGTTTGAACAACCAGACTTGAGCGTTCAACAGCACTGTTGTTTCACCCTAAGTGTTAAAAGAAGGTTGTGTTGCAGCATACCTCATTAACCCAGGGATAAACCAGCACTTGCAGTCAGAACACAAAAACACAAAGGCTGTAATTGTGGTTTGAAAGACATAAACACATTCTACAGTCTGTGCTGCTTTACTACTCAATGGACTCTCCTCTGATGTCTGCGAATAAACTTTTATAACCCCCCCCCCCCCCCCAACCATCCATGAGGCTCTCACAGTGTAACGTTTGCTCTCTCTCTCTCTCTCTCTCTCTCTTTCTCACTCACTCTCTCCATCTTTTGTCCTTGCTGAGGCTTGTTTTTAAAAGCCTTATGCACAAACACAGCAGGTTGAAACTGACTGAAAGTTAAAAGTTTTGTCAGGAGCCCAATGGTGTTCCACTCGAGGGGAGAAAGAAAGAAAGTGGTGCAGAGCCTCCAGATGGCAGGAGCCCAGCTAACCAGAGAGGGAAAAACAAACTGTGCAATCAAGACAAAGCACGACCGCAGTCCCCGACCTCACAAACAAAAGCCGAACATCACATGTCCTGCAGAAACCAGCATCATAGCATGTTTTATGATTTTACTTTCTTTTGTTTTAAAAAACTGAAAGTGATCTTTATCTTCCATTCCATCTTCACCTTCGTACAGTATGTGTGTGGGGGGCACGGTGGCTTAGCGGTTTGCACTGTCACCTTGCATGGAGTTTGCATGTTCTCCCTGTACTTAGGTTTCCTCTGGGTACTCCGGTTTCCTCCTACAGTCCAAAGACATGCAGATTAGGCTAATTAAAGTTCCAATAGAAAGATTTCCCATAGTGTGTGAATGGGTGTGTGTACTGTACAGTATATGTGCGCGTGCCCTGTGATGGATTGGCACCCCCTCTGCGACTCTGTATCTGGAATAAAGAGGTAGAGACGAGGAGAGAGTGAGAGAAAGTGTTTGTGGTGTGTGAGTGTGTATACACACACTTGTACTTGCAATAGGAACATCAGTTAGAAAACTGTGTGAGTGTGTGTGTGTGTAAAAGTTCTAAAGAAAAAAAAAAGAAAAAACCTTTTAAGTGCTGCTTGCAATCTCATAGGATTTCCATTAGGGCTGACTAGACAATATTTTATTAAATCGACATACGGCACATCCCACTCACAGAATATTATGATAATGATAATGTTTAATAGCATTAGTAATCAACAGTGTTAAGAATTGGAATTTTTTATTGAGCTGTATTATTCAATTAGCGAGAGCATGATAAGCATAATGCACTGGTGGTTTTAAAAGACCGCTGATAAGTACTTGTCTTGGGTCTTCAATGAATATAAAACAAGAAGAGATAGCCAAAGACAAGGATATGACAACGCTTTCAGTAAAAAGTTCACCATGCCTCAAAACCTTCATCTTGCCTTGTTTAAATTCCCACCAGGTTTTCGAAAAAACGTCATGCATGTCAAGGCTTCAAAACTGAAAACGTCCCTCATAATTTTCCTGGATCGCTCCTTGTCTTCTTAACCATCCTGCGTTCTAGCCTTAAGTCATTTTTATAGCTTTCTTCACAGTGCTACTCTAAAGCGTCTCTGCTTCAGTGCATCTATTAAGGAGTCAATGGTTTAACAGCCATTTACTCAATGGAGCTTGATCTCTGATCTTCACTGAACCCTGTTCTCTTTTTCTTCTGCAGTGGCTAATGTACCATCAAGGCAGTAGTGATGAAGATCATCCCGAGCCCAAGCCCTTTTCATTATTCAAAGGCAAAGAGGCCTGTGGGCATCCGGCAAAGTCAAGCAAAAGTCCAGTAGCTAGCACTGGTGAAGAAAGCAGGTCTTCTCCTCTGGGAAGTCAGAGCCGAGTTCAGCGGGGGTGAAGTCTGACAGTAATTATTCAAAAATCAAGGTGAGAAAAGAAAAGTGTGCTGAGCCGCCCCGGGAATGATCAACGGTGCTCTGCCAAGATGGCTAGATCTCACACACCACTGGGCTTTTTGTGCGTGTGCACTCATGTCCACCTTGCAGTGGCCAGTCGCTTCAGTGCACACCATCACGTTAAAGCGGGACGAGCACCCAGGGCTCCGGATGACATGGCCATCATTAGGCCAAAGGCACCGCGACTGCACTTCCCTTCATCCGAGCATGATTAAAAATGCTGCTCATTAGCATGGTTTAAGCAGAGAGCACTTTCACGCTCTTACAATTACATTGACTTCAAGCCCTGTGAGTGTGAGAACCATCCGACTGAAATGAATCTCTTCTTTGAAGGGTCTTATATTACTTACAAGGCGCAATAACCTTACAGTACAGAAAACCGGTAGCTAGGTAATTAAATCAACTTCGGCGTGGACACAGTGAATCAAGGCACCGTCGAGAAAGCCAGCAGGGAGGGAAATGAAATCATGCCATTGGTGGCAAAGCGTGTCACCGTGCTCATTATGGAGAAAAGTACCGTGAACAGATAGAATGATGAAAACCCCGAGTGATCTCCTTGCACAGGAATACTCTCGGCACAACAGTGCCGCATCACTGGTGACAATCCAAGGACTGTGAAGACACTCGTCATCAATCAGTGTTATTTAGCATCTTCACTTGGGGTGCTCTGAGTCAAGGAGGATGCTGAGACTTTTCAACAAGCATAATGTTTAGGTGTCCATATTCGTTTTCTGTCTGTCCTTCTTTTTATACAATATTTGACATTCCTGATTTCAAGTGTGTGTGTAGTCTACCCGAGGGCACCAGAGAGCATCTGGCACAGAGTATAAACCCATTCCACTGTCCCTATGACCCATCGCTTAAGTCCTGTATCCACCAATCTGTCACTTGCTGACACAAACCTGCCTCCAGAAAGAAATCTGCTATAAACTCTCCAAGCCTGCTCTGACAAGTCCCACCAAACAACAAACAAATAATAAAAGCCTTCTCCTTCTGGGTGACAGTGAGAATTAAAGCAATGACAGTCCACAGCATCTGTAGTCCAGAACTATGTGTCTTCCTGGTGACAGGAGGCAACAATATACGCTTTTATAATCAAGACACACACAAAAAAAACTCAAAACAAAGGAGCACTGGGAAGGCAGGAGGACAGGAACATATTTAAATTGCAAGAAAGAAAGAAAACATGGTCTATAGAAACACCCTGTAACTGAGGAGTACTCATAGTCTAATACAATCTGTGTGATTTAGGAGCCATAAAACAGGTACAGTATTAGATTTATTTACATTAGCTGCATGGGCTTTACATCGGCCACCTTGTTTGTCATTATGATAAAATATACATTATTATATCTAGACAAATTAAGAGATTAGATAAAACAAGCCAACCCAATGCACAGCACAATCCCCAAAGTTAAACTAAGATCTGAAGTGTTGAATTAACACGCTACCGTGTTTAAATATGTCCGTTTGGACTCAACTGAACTCTGTTGTGAAGTGTTAAATCAACATTGGGGATTGTACTGCGTTTACTGTGAATCGGCTCAGATTCGCACTTTTTCACTGAGCGCTTACAGAGACAGATGTTCGTTTAGGCATTTTGCTGAGTCAGCTATACTTTCACAATTACACTCTTTGCTTCCACTTCCTCTAATACTGCTGACATTTCTAAACAAATCATTAAAAAGTGTTAGTTAGGACAAAGTTTGTTTAATAATTGCTGAGTACGTATTTTACAAGACATGGGAACTGCATGCATTACATTTCCCCAAGGTTAAAGGGATAGTTAGGTTTTACCAATCTGTCTTCAATTAAAATTAAGGTGCATATAAGTACATTACCCTAGGTCTTAGTTGTTATAAGTTTTCCTGCTCTGCACACTTACCATGACATTGTTAACCAGAGTAATGTAAGTAATCAGAGCCAAATTCCACAACCCTATTCCAAAGTCCAGCTAATACTCATATGAGTCCCACTGAGATTAATTGAATTATGCTGTATTTAGTACAAACGTAATAAATAAAAATATATATTTATTAATATATATAGTATAATAATAATAATAATAATAATAATAATAATAATAATATATATGAAATATATATTCATTAATATTATTTATTATATATATATATGTGTGTGTGTGTGTGTGTGTATTCACCCAGCAGGGGAAACGATTACCTACAATTCGCTGCAAGAGAGAGAAAAATAAGTTGGCTCACTTGTGATGACGTGACGCTCGGTGTCAAATCAAGAAGCGCATGCTCGTAAACTAAGACAATGTTCGTTTTTCAAGTCAAAAATTATAAAAAAAAAATTGTTGCTCGTCTTGCGGAACACTCGTAAACCATGTTACTTGTAATCTGAGGTTCCACTGTATATATATTAATTACATTAACTTGAAAAACAAATCCAAACTATTCCTTTAAGAATAGGCACAAGTCACAGAGATCACTGATCTTCATAAGTCTGTGTGCCAAAAGTCCTCGTCCTATGTACAGTAGAGCTGTGTAGCTGGTGCTTTTCGAACCATGTCCGAAACCATGTCTGCTATTTCATCATGGACAGCAAGTTCATATTAGACTCGGCCTCAAACAGCCCCATGCTCCTAAAAGTCCCACAAACTTAATTATATTCCATGTTATGATGCTCTTGCAGAACTGGTGACTCAGAGCGAGTGAAAGAGCTTTTGTAGGAGATGCATTAATTGATTATTTTTTTTCAGTAACAGCATGTACTAAAGTGATTTATTCATCTTTTACTATAGCAGGGTGGGGTACATTGTGCCAATCTATTGAAGGGCACACACACTACAGGCAATTTGGGAATGCAATACTTTGGACTGTGGGAGGAAATCTGAGTATCCGGAGAAAACTCACCATGCATGGGGAGAATATGCAAACTTCATGCACACAGACGCAAGGTGGGACTCAAACCCTTAATCCTGAAGGTGCGAGGCCACAGCGGTTATTACTGTTGCTGCACACGTCCAGATTTGGTGGTCCGAATCTCAGCTTTGGTCTGTGTGTGTGAGGTTTGTTTCTTTTCATGCTTGGTGGGGTTCCTCTGAGATGGAAAACCGCTGTATAAGTACCAGTGGATTATCTGTAGAAGAACGATAAGATACTGGAACAAGCAAATCTTTAACAATAAAAAACTGGAACATTAATTTACTTTCAGTTAACTGCCATGTTCTGAATTTGCACAACATTCTTGCATTCGAACTGTTGCCATGATGAACATAAACATGTTTATGTCATATTATAAAAATGAGTGTGGTAGAGTCTTGTGACTAGTGGTATAAAGAAACAAGGCTAAGGTGATGTCGTCAAGTACTTTTTCAGGGAAATGGTCTCCTGCATCATTTGTAAGAGCAGCTGACATCGATTGTGAGCTTTATCACAGCCTGAATAAGCCTGTCATGATCGTGGTTTGAATGTACCGTCGCTGCTTAGCACGTTGTCTGCGTGACTGACGGGTAAGTAGCATGTTGTAAGGCTGCAAGAGCTCCTTTACATCAACTAGCGATGATAATGACCTCATCAATATTCCCTGCACCTTCCTCATTCATTTTAGACTGTAGCATCAGGTCTAGTCCTGCCACAAAACACCATGATTCCTCTCCCCCCTTTGTGCATAGAAATTACGAATTCAAAGATACCTCAAACCAAAGGTGAGTGATGTCTGCACACATTTGGATGAGCATTCACCAGTTTGCAGAATGACAGTGTGTGTTGGAGTTCAAAGCACTTTTTTATTAAAAAAAAAAAAAAAAATGCAAGGCATATTGGGAGGAAGGTCGATTTTCTGAGAACCTAAACGGGGGTGTGGGTTACAGAACTGTTTGCAATATCAGGCAATATCTAGGCTATTAATCTGCCCAGAAGAAGATCACCCATATGAATAGCCCTTTCATCACCTGATATATTTTTGTCTTATAAATGAAAAAAGTTGGCTAAAACAGCGTGCACTCTTCCAGCTACACGTCAAACTTTTTTTTTTTCTTCAGTCTTCATTTAAAAATCTAGATTTTAATCAAGACTTGTTAAATGGCCAGTCTCTCCTCTTCCTTTAAGACCTCTGATCTGTTGCTGGTGGAGTGGTGAGGTACTGATATCCCAAGGTGTCCTCAAGCCTGTGTCCTTAGCTTCAACTCTTATTACACTGTATGCACCGTATAAGAGTGTATACACAGTAATGATCTGCTCTTCTCTTTCTGCCAAGCTGGATGTGCACTAATGCTGTCTCACCCGAGACACAGTACTTATGCTGCGTCTTGTCTCACCAACCGCACTTGCTTAAAACATCTGCACTTCCCAAAAGTGTATACTTCAAAGTCTTTTGTGCTTAACACCTGCTTCTGCAATCATAAAACTGTCCAGTGTTCATACCAGTACTCTTATCTACAGGATCCTTATCATCCTGAATATACAGTACTTTCAAAACATTAAGTACTGTTTGCCTTTATAGTATGGAGTCGTAAAACAGTAACAATTGATAGTCTGTTCATTCTAACATCTCTTTCTTTTCTGCTGTTGCCCTAGGCTTGGTCATAATGGATCTAAATCTACATCCAGATTCCATAAAGGTGCTTTAGGACAATGTCTTTCGTTAAAAGCATCGCGCCTATAAAATTGAATTGATCTAACCTGCTTAAAACAGAGCAAGTGCAAGCATTAGCATGGAAATGTACAATAGTTAAAAAATAAAGCACAGTTTTTTGGGATGGCACTAACAGAGAGAGGGGTCTAAAAGTGAAAGCACTAGTGAAGATGCTTCTAATCGGCCTTTTTTTCTCTTTTAATATTACTATTTTATATTATAAATAACATTATTACGAACAACTCGGGTAAAAAAATGAAATCTTCATTGATAACATAACATAACATTTAAATCACCTAGGTTTTGGTTTCCCTTTGTGCCAACAGCGCGGCTGAGGGTGTGGTGTACTATCGGGCCCCTGATTGTTTGGGAGCTGGGTGTTGCAGGGTGGGGCCTGGGGGTGATTGACAGCATTGACTTTTTCAGCGATTTGTGATATACAGTTTTGGGTTTTTTGGGATCTGACTGGATGGGCTGGCCTAGACAAGCCTTGGGTGCCCATGATACTGTCACCACGTTGCTGTAGTTTATTTGGTTTAAACCCCACAACCACCAAGTTGCCACTGTTGGGCCCTTGAGCAAGGCCCTTAACCCTCAACTGCTCAGATGTATAATGAGATAAAAATGTAAGTTGCTCTGGATAAGAGCATCTGCCAAATGCCTAAATGTAAATAATGGCTTATAAGTGCAATCTGCCACAAACAGTTTCCATCAGTCAACAGTAACCTCAACAAAGTGGACGAAAATTCTTCTCCTGATATGCAGTTACACTTCTGACCATATAGCATACATGTTAGAAGATAATTATTTATCTATGGTCATGTTATCTGGTTTCACCCAATTGAGGGTAGGTTTCCTATTTAAATCTGGTTCCTCCCAAGGTTTCTTCTTCTTGTCTTGTCAGGGAGTCTTTCCTTGTCACCACTGCCTTTGGCTTCCTCGTTATGGACAGTGATGAAGCTAAATAATTGGATTTTTTTTTTTTTTACTTAAAAAAATGAATATCCTGAATCTAATGTTATAAGTGCTATAAAAATCCCATATTTTTATTGTGATGTCAGACTTCTGGTCCCACCTTTACATTTGAAACTTTGTTTACTGTAGATAGTTGTGGTCTGACTTACATACATACCTACCTCCACACACACTCATACACTCACACACTCACTAGAGGCAATATCACCCACATTCATTTTTTTTTATATCGCTTTATCCTGTTTTTAGGGTCGCAGGGGGCCTGGAGCCTATTTCAGGAGACTTGGGGCAGAAGGTCGGGTACACCCTGGACAGGGTGCCAATCCATCGTAGAGCAAACACACATACACTCACTTACACACTGCGGGCAATTTCTGAATGCTAATTAGCCTAATTTGCATGTCTCTGGACTGTGGGAGAAAACCGGAGTACCTAGAGGAAACCCATCAAGTGGGGGGAGAACATGCAAACTCCATGCATACATACCTGGTGTGTGGTGGGAATTAAACCCTTGACCCTGGAGGTGCACGGCGGCAATGCTAACCACTAAGTATTTAATAACATTAACAATAATTAACCTGGACAAAGCATAACTCAATTAAGTGATTAATTACAGCATATACCATAGACAGAATGCAGCTCATTTAGGAACTGCTATTTCATTTTAATACAATACATCTGGCGAACAGATTTTTTTTCCTTCTGCTATACTAGGTCCTCATTTATATTCTTGCACCCTGGTGATTTACAGTTTTTAACAAGAGAAATTCAAATACAAAGACTTCTTTATCAGTGAACATCCCAGACTGTGAGATGGTTCAACACAAATATTAATGAGACCACTGGCTGTTTTCAAAAGACAAAGTGCTTAAATGCTTATGATTGCCAGTGAATACAAACAGTACAATCTGCTCATGCATTCTCATAAAAAATAATTAATTAAAAAACATTTTTTTAAATAAATATCAACATTCTGATATACCGATTCCACAGGCTCTTCCTATATTAAGCAATTTCAGTTGGTATGAGTCAACAGGACTGTTCCAGGACCATTACAAGGATGAGTGGAAAGGTAAATAAGTAAAGCATTAATGAGGATATAATGTAAATATAAATAACTGTATTGCAATTAAATAATTCATAAGCCGTCAGATCCTGCACTTGTTAAGTGAGCGCAGCAGCAGCAGCTTTGTTTAGCTATCTGAGTGAAAATTAGCAGCTATCTAAGCGTGCCGGTGCACTCAGATGTGCACGGCGTTCCTGTTTCAACTTAAACATCTGTTGATTAGAACCAAATGCTCCCTCTTCTAGTTTATTCAGACAAAACAACATCATTAAAACCAAACAGAAGGCAGCCATGTGCACCGGTGCAGCAGGCACGGCGGGTAAACACAGCTCTTACTCATTAGCGATCGACATTGAAATAGGCTAACATCAAAAATGTTGAAAAGAGTAGGATTTATTCCCTCAGAGAGCAAAATACAGTTAATGAAGGGATGGGCTATTGGCAGAGTGTTTAAACGGAAATAAAGAATTGTTCAGCGTGGGCGTGGTAGAGGCAGACAAGGTGATGAAGGGTGAAGGAGGAGAGAGATTTGCTCTGCCTAGCCATTTAGCAATCTTACTGTCGATAAAGGGAGAACAAAAAAAGACTATAACCATAAAGCCATGGCAGCTACATTGTATTTTATAGCCATTATTAATTCCCGTATTTAAAACCACAGTGTGTTTTTTCCTTTAAGGCAACACTGGAATACTGATCCAGGCCAGTGAACAGCCGCGAACAAAAAGGTGGTGAACTTTCTCAACAGGACACACGAGACAATCCCGCATACTTCCGAAGACACGAGTCTTACTGGGATGTAAAGCGTATGAAAGGACATCAAGCAGAAACATGAGCGCCGCTGCCAAGCCGTTCCCAGAGAAGCTGATGTACAGTACATGAGGGAATTAAAATGACAGGCTCCCGGGGAGAGTACGCTTTTTCACAGTGTAGACGTTTACAACTGTTCATAGGGGAAACACAAAGGCGAGGCAGTGTCATTCACAAATCGCACGGCTCCATGTCTCAGTGTTGAAAGACAGTTAAAACCACCCTAACTGTCACTGGGCAATGCCGCGTCCCTGTGGACGGAGACACACTACTGTCTAGATTTGTATATTCACTTGGATATACAAGAGATTTTTTTGTTGTTATTGTTATTAGCGAATTCAGTGACATCGCTGAGTGGGTACTGTATGTCCCCAGGTGGAAGGACATTTATATTCATATTCTGGGCAGACAGTCCAAACTATTTCTGCTTGTCCTAAAAATTGAAACCTCCATTTAATAAAAGGGAATCTGCATCTTATTCATGCGATCTTTCATTTTTGGAATTATTATAGTATAAGAGCGGTGTTCGAGTCAAACCGGGACATTTGATTCCTCAGAATAACAGAACACAGTTTTAAAAGTAAAAAAAGTTTTCTCAGTATGCTAGAGACCTGCATGGCCTACTAAGTCAAAACGTTCTCTTCTGTGCCAGTCAAAGGCAGAGCTATCTTAGTAAACTCACATTCTGTAAATGCAGATGTTCAGGAATGATTGTGTGTACAGTTCCCACAGACAGATGTGTCTCTTAAGGAACCGGCGTTTTACCTGCGTAATGTTCATGTACACGATTGCGGTAGCCGTTAAGCCACCTCGGCCGGAATCATCATTTTTTTAAAAAGGTTTGCACCATTTAAATTTAAGAGTCTCATCAGCGTATTGTGCTTCAAGTCTTCAGTAAATCTCAATAAGTTTGATGCCTTTATTGTTCTGGTCATAAGATGACAGGTCCCGGTTTGACTGGTTTGAATATCGAGTTAAAAAGCTGTCGCTAAACTGTGTTTTTGTTTTTCTCACAGCTGGTTGTGAACTGAGCAGAAATGAACATGCAGTCTGGCAGGTCAAAACAAATCACTGAACTGGTTTATACTTTAAAATAGCTTCTGACCTGCATGAAGTTCAACAGGAGCTCGGTTACATAATACATTTGACTATAAAATGGCTCAGGTCCCGATCTGACCCAAACGTGTCAAAAAAATCAGATAATTCAAGTTATTTTTACTGGCTTAGATCTGTTTGAAAAATAGAAAATATTTGTAAACAGACGAACATAAGACAAACCACTTCTCACATTTCACTGCTGTTAACATTTGCAATACATCATGGTGGATAACTTGGATAACATTGTGGTACAGTAGATAACTAACAACTGAACAACTGACTGCACCATAACATTGGAGAAACTGATGAACACAGTGTATCTCACAGTGTCTGTTATACTGTGGGATGTTGTTCCTATAGTTTGTGTCCACCTTTACTCTAGGGGGAAATGTCTCCCAGAATGACTCCGCCCCATCCACAGGGCACGAGGGCTCACTGAATAGGTCAAATCTTATGAGAATGATGTGAAGTTTATGCCATTTTCTTTACAATCCCAACCTACTTAAACAGCTATGGGAGAATCTGGACTGTAGTACAGGCAATGTTAATTTAGTCGTGTCCAATTCCTCCCCGTCACTAGGGGGCTCCCACATTAAGACTACTACTACCACTCAGTCGGGAGGGCCAAAGACTATCACGTGTTTCCTCTGAACCACGTGTCATCAGCCGACCGCATCTTTTCGAACTGCTCGCTCACACACCATTAGGGGCGGAGTAACACACTCGGAGGACAGCGCTATCCACTCCGTTCGCTTGCGTGAGCTCACAGACGCCTCTGATTTTCTGTAGAGCCGTGATTAAAGCTGGAGCACTAAGTACCTCTCATTCCTCCCCTCTGAGAGAGCTCGGCCAATCAGCTCCCTCTAGACCTCCGGCTGCAAGAGGTTACAGCGTCACCTGGGAAGCGATAGTGAGCACTTTACCGCACTGCTCCACTCAGAGGCTCTATAGGGAATGCTTTCCTGTACCATCATCAAAACAACAAGTGAGAGAATAGTGTTAGTGTTTACCTCCAGTACAGTTATACTGTAGAGACGTGTAGTATTCATCTCAAGGGGGAGTTAAGCTTTACGGGCAGCTCATAGTGACCCCAAATCTTACAAACACACTTGGGTGTTGTTGTTGTTATTATTATTATTATTATTATTGATATTATAGTTTTCTTTATAGTTTTTTCCTTTTTAGTTCTTTGTAAATATTAATAATTGTGTACTGTATTTTTTTATTTTTATGTAATTCTATTGATTAGGCTAATATGCATTCTTATAGCAGCTGCTTGATGCAAACTAGATCAAATCTGCATTGTGAATGTGACTCTCTGCACTACTTAAATACATTTCATTGTAACCTATTCAGCATGTAATAGTAAAACGTGATGCCCTTATTGTTCTGGTCATGAGGCGATCAACATCTGGCACTGCAGAGGGTTTATTAAAGACCAATATTTACCCCTCTCCTTTTTTACATTTTTAAAAAGATTTTATTAATTATAACTCTCTCTCTATAATAATAATAATAATAATAATATCAACTAAATAAAATCTTTTTTATGAGCTGGACTTTGTGAATATATTACCATGCGATTAACAGGAGGGTCATGGCATTGGAGAATGATCTCAGGCATAATTGAGATTTGGAATAGCTGTTATTATTGTGTCCAGATCCTGCTCCAACAGGCTGTTAGTGAGTCGTCCAAAAGCCCTGGAAAAGAGACAGATCGAAGTGTCCATCACAATGTGTGAAATACACATGAGAGTACTGGCATTATCTAATATAATAACTTTTTAATAACCTTTTTGTTTAATTAATTAATTAATTTATTTATTTATTTATTTATTTATTTATTTATTTATTTATTTATTTATTTATTATTATTATTATTATTATTATTATTATTATAATTATTATTATTATTCCTGTTTCCCTGGTTCCCAGGCCATATGAAACTCCTGTGTGATTAAATATTTATATTATTTTATCTATTATATTATGTTTTTTTTATTATCATTTCTTATTTATTATGGTGGGTTTCTTCTCCAGTTTCCTCCCACAGTCCAAAGACATATAAATTAATCTAATTGGCATTCTCAAATTGCCCATAGTGTGTGAATGAGACTGTGTATGTGGTGTGCCCTGCGATAGATTGGCACCCTGTCCAGCGTATACCCCGCCTCGTGCGACCCTGAATACAGGTATAGACGACGATCATCATGACAGATAGTTATACCTGACAAAATTGATGTCGTTAATTTGGCTCGGAAACCTGTTATATGATTGGCGTGGTAGTGTGTGTGCTGCCCTGATCTATATATTTTGTGCACAGCTGAGTTATGACTCTGGGTCATGTCCCCGTGCTAGTGTGCCTCTTCTGACATAAAATATGAGCTCTTCATGAAGCGTTAGACATACTGTATGATGTGGCCCGTTAGTGCTGTAGCCAGGTCACCTCAACTCAGGCTATGGTGCGGCTCATCACTCAACATTTTGTCATCAGTCTGGATTCCTGGTGATATTAGCCACTAGAGTCCATACTCCTGTCCTCCCTCCACTACAGCAGTTTGTCCTTATTCTTAATTTCTCTGTACGTTCTTTCACAACCCCTCTCTCTCTTTCTCTTGCTCTTTCAATCTCGCCATGCTGGACACTGACACACACACACACACTCCTGAACATTTACAAACCACCCTGTCAGAAGCAGCAGAGGAGGGAGGTCTGCCAATGTCACCGTCTACCAGAGCGACTAAAAATACCCCCTCTTCATCACAGACCGTCTGATTGGGCTCATCAAACAGCCCAACATCTGTTCCTCCCCAGAGAATTAGACAAGCGGTGCCTGGGTAAAGAATGGCACAGTGAGACAGTGGACTTTGAGCACAACTCCACAGGGATCCATTAACTCCGTCACACCCTGTTGCTGCCTTGATTTCCAAACTATCCGGCTTTAAGCTCAGCGCTTCTTCAGGGCATCCAGTCCAGATCAAGAGGCAAACATGACATAGAGTAGCATGCGGTCTCTAACCAAATAGATCGTGTTGTCTCTCTCGCTCTACTGTCGGAAACTGTCCCAGTGGGATGAAAAAACTCAGATTCTCAGCTTTAATTACTTAAAACTGTATATGGAACAAATGATGAAAGAATTGAAAAACTTTTCATACAGTTGATATCAGGAACAAAAGCAAATCATTTTCTGATCAGTTCTTGGTCCTCTGTGTGTTGTTGCTTTATACATTTTTACTCCGGATGAATAATGATGAATAAATTCATGCTGGCCCACATTCATTATTTCATCTGGCCCACAAACATCAGCAAAAAAAAAAAAAACTCTCTACAAGACTCCAAAAAGGCAGCCACAACCCAAGCATGAAGACACCCCATCCCAGAGATTAGAGCCAGACCAGTTTTAGCCAAAAGCTGAAAACCCTTACAAGTCACATTTTGAGTTTTGGGCCAGATTGCAATTGCTATCTTGCAATTGCATAAAAGTGCAATCCTGCCACTTTTGTCCCCAAAATTTTCTCCGCATTCCAGCTGTATTTACTCAGAGCAACTTTTAACATCCAAGTGAATGATATATTTGATTTGATATTTAAGTGATTTGGAAAAGGATCACTCTCTCCTAAACTCAATCAGGTGAAGTTAATCTCCATCCCAATGGCACTCAAAGCTTTGCACATGTACTGTAGGCTTTCCAATATTTGCCCATTCTTCCCTGCCAAACTGCTCAGTTTAAGTTGAATTCGATGGTGACTGTACTGTCTTCAAGTTAAGCAAAGACATTCACCTTTCTCTCCCCCAACCACTGTGAGGTCAGTTTTGCTGTGTGTGCTTTGGGTCACTGTCACATTGAAAGCTAAACCTTCTGCCCATTAACAACAGAAGCACAAGCAGATTTTCTATAAGAATTTGACAGTATTTTGCCCTATCCATTTTTCTTCTATCCTAACAAGTGCTCCAGTCCCTGCTGCGGAGAAACACTTCAATCAGGATAATACCACCTCCATGCTTTACTGTAGAAATGGTTTTGTTCGGATGGTGAGCGTATTGGATTTCCACTAGACATAACATTTGGTGTTGTGACCATATAACTCAGTTTTAGTCTCATCTGACCACATGTTTTTTCAAAGCTCCATCGTGACTGTGGCCAAGTGGCCATTTTTGAGGAATTTTACTTCTTGCAACCCTCACATTTGTGGAGAATTTGTGATATTGTTGTCACGTGCACTCAATGACCACTATTAGTCATAAATTCCTGAAACTGCTTCAGAGTTACTGTAGGCCACTTGGTAGTCTCTCTGACTAGTTTCTTCTTGGCTCCTTCATCCAGCTTAGAGGAAGCGTCTGTGTTGAATCAAATACCTTGCAGTTCTTGATAACAGACTTCACTGTGCTTCTAGGCAGAGATAAACCCATCTCCTGACTTGTGCCTCTGCACAACTTTATCCTGGAGATCTTTTGACAGTGACTTGCCACCTATTGCTGTTTCCCCAGCCACCGAGGACTGAATGCTCCAGCTTTTCAGAGTTGAGCTAATCAGAATGACCACAGCTGATCACAGTTAAACGTCTACTGGCTTTGTGTGCCGTTGAGAAGGTGATTAGCTTCACCTGATGGAGTTTACAAGAATTTTTTAGGAAAGAGTGATCCTTTTCCAAATTAGTGTTTTTTTAATTATTTTTCTCTGAGATGTTGGTAATAGATCTTTCACTTGGATATTAAAAGTTGCACTAAGTTGCTAAAGTTGGGTAAATACAGCTGGATAAAACAGGCTGCAAAGTAACAAAATCATTGATATTTTCAACAATTTTGATGTATTTTCTACATTGATTCATTCTACAAGATTGGAACTATAGGGAGGATGCTTTAACACCCCAGAATGAGGTTTTTGCAGAAGTGTGTGGACGTGTATCGTCATGCAAGATCACAGCACTTGTTCCAGTTACAGTATGTTCCAGTACTGCTCCTTAAGAAATTCTGAAAACTGTATTTTTTTTTTTATTCTTTCAGTTAGTGGTTGACTTTTGAACTTTTTTTCTCAGTTGTGGATTGAGGATGTTTTCTTTCGACACCCTGCTGTTTACCCTCAGGCTTGTGATAATGAATCCATGTCTCCAGGATGTTGCCAGTAAGGATTCTCTTTATTATTTCACCTTTCTTAAAGTATTGCTCTAAATTTGTTTGCATGTCTGTTTATGCTCTTCCATGAGGTATTTTAGCATCATGTACACCCTCAGACCAGAAAAAACAAATATCACAAGGAATTTATATATATATATATATATATATATATGTGTGTGTGTGTGTGTGTATGTGTATGTATATGTATATGTAAGTTTTAAAACACTTTCTAACTCTATGATCGTTCCTGATTTTTATTTCTTTCTACACTGTAAAGGAATGCTGAAGACGTCCAAAAAATGCATTAATCTCCTTTGAACAGTTGATATTGAGATGTTTCTGCTACTTATGCTCTGTAAAGACTTCATAACGCCTCTAATCTGAGGTGCTGTTAATTGGTCATTTTTCAGGCTGATAACTCTAAATGAACTTCTCGTCTGCAGCAGAGGTAGGTTTTGGTCTCGCCCTCCTGGGATGGCCTTTATGAGAGCCAGTTTCATTATGGTGCTTGATGGATTTTGCAAATGCACTTGACAATACTGTTCTTGCAAGAACTATTACAGAAAGGCTGACCTCTGTGTCTTAAAATAACAACTAACTGTTGTTTTTCTTGTTGTTACGTAATTACCTAATCACATGTGTGTTATTTTATAGTTTTGAAATCCCCAGTATTGTTGTAGAATGTAGAAAATAAATCACTAAACAAAAACAAAGAAATTTGCAAGTGTTCTAACACTTTTGAACAGTAGTGTATATACTGTATAGTAGTATTTTGTAGTATTATGTTTCCTCTTAAGATTTCAGTAGTCTCACCATCTTAGATGTATTTAAGTGACTGCCAGTAAAGAGGAATGAGAATGTGTACATTATGCCACTTTTTATGTCTATATTTATATAGCGAGCTAGGTACTGTACTAACAAGCTTGCTCACTGACAGCATTCCCCATGCCAGTTGGTGACATTTCCCCAGTAATAGATCTCCAGGTCCAGACAGAGAGACTGATGGGAAATGACACAAAGTTACGGGTTTTAAAGGATAATAATAATAATATAAAATAAATAAAAAAATAAATAAGTTGAAGCTTTGGAGCTCCAGAAGCCACCGCCCATAGCTCTGTATGCCCCTGTTTTTCATCTTGACATTCACACACCATTAATGCAATATGAGAAAGGGAGACAGTTGTAGTGATCATACTTTCAGGTAGGAAGTAATTTCTTCCTCTTTTATTTTCAGATAATAGACGACAGCCCCTTCATTAAGGAAGAAGGATTTTTCAGCAGGAGTCCTCTTGTGCAGTAATTGGAATTAGTCCTCCACCTCAAAGCAGATATTCATGATTTTTTTTTTCTTTCTGTATGCCTTGTTTGAATTTAAGTTAAAAGAGGCCAGCTAATTAAGTTTATTTTTAGATTACAAATTAAACTGCAGTCTGTTCTACGTACCGTGGTCTATAGATAGTACAGACTGTTGCTTTTGTATAATGTTTACAGTGTCACACTGTGATATTTGTAAGATCTCATGGGTAGTTAGGGTTAAATAAAAGCTTGTAATTTAAGTGTTTGAGGATTCTGAGCGGGGAAAAACTGCTACGTTCCCCAAGTGTCTCCTGCGCATACACACTACTCCATTATGCCTTACATGTCATGTCTTTGACCTTGACGTCCACAGGCCGGCTTTACTCAGATCTCCGGGAGCTCAGATATGTCATCATCTGCTTACCAGCCCATTCAAAGATCTTTGCTTGTGAGCTATGGTTTTGTCCCTGAGCCGGGAATGTGCTCTGCATTCGCTCTGCAAGTTGTGAGAAAACTTCTGCGAAATGATGCATTCAGTATGTAGGACTCGATAATGGAACAAAATAAGAAGCAATAATTTCTGATGTGGCGTTTAGGGGAAGGAAGGACGATGTTTACCTATCATGCAAATGCCTCCCTTGTTAAATACCATAAGGCGTCTCCATGCCTGAAGTGAGCAGCGCTCTGCAGTGGAGATAAAGTGACTAAGTAAGCCTTTATAATGCACGATAACACCAAAGCAGTTTGAAATTGAAAGTCATTTAAACTGTAGCTCTAGTCTAAATAAAAGCCTGATTATATACTCCACAGAGCCTTTTAAAATGCTGCTGCTGTGGTGTATAATAAAACAATGCAGCACTTGCTGAAGGGTCAGCCTTGCTTTAGTGATCTGGTTGGGTTTTTTTTTTTTAACCTAGAAGTTGTGCTTTCTCGCTTGACAACAGTGACACCACGTGGTGAGGTCAGGAAGTTCAGCTTGAGATGTTCTTACAGCTACAGCATAGGAACAGTATACAGTATATAGCATACCATTAGTGGTGTTACTGTACTTTAACCAAAATAGTTAGAAAAATTGCACATATATACACTGAGTATACACTTAAGCAAGTGTAATTAAATTTAAATGCTAAAGTTTGCGCACCCTTAGTGGTGCAGTGGGGTGATAGGTATACTGTGGTTATTTTCTAAATAATATAATATAATGCCTGTATTTCTGGTTCATACATTATACTCACAATACTGTAGCTGTATTTTACATTCAATGTCTGCAAAAGGACCTCTAGAGGATCAACATCATAATGTGCAAAGTCTCTTCCTGCAGGCTGGAGAAAGACTTGACAGTGTATTTCTTATCCTACATGTACATGTAGAAATAAAAAGAAAATGCCTATTTGATATATGTTGTAACACACTGTATGGCGAGAGGGTGAAAGTCTGGATCCATATGTTTTTTTCTCCCTATATGACATGTATATTTTTCAGATGCAAGATGGTTTTCGGGGCTAAAAGATCAATTAACACCAAACATAGTGCACCTAACATTTTTTCTTTTGGGCCACCTGAAGTCAGTAGTTTATTCAGGTACACTCACTGGTATAATGGAGGAAATCATCTCTGTATATTAGCAATCTCAATTCTAAAACAGCAAGGAATGTTCACTACTCTTCAGTATTCCGTGCGGACTCAACTGGTGAAAAAGTCTGAGGCTGTGAGGTTGAGGATTTGCTGACATTTATGTATACTTTAAAAAAAAATTTGCATTTAGATCCTGATTGTGGTCCACCATAAAGACATAGAAATAAATAGAATTAGAAATCGTTCTGTCTGTTTATAAATGTACACAATGCTAAGGAAACCCATAGGAAAAGTGATAGAGTTTACTACAAGAATTGCAAGACAATACTTGAGTTTGCTGTATTTTACTGTAGGATTTACTATAGTGATGACTATAAGCTGTAGTAAACTGTAATATTACTTTGGATGGGAATCACAAGAGACCAGTTAATACAATATTATCACAATACCTATGTCCAGATTCGATTTATATTGCAAGTCTGTTAGTATTGCAATTTTCTAATATGAAATAAACATTTCATATTATTATCATTATTATTATTATTATTATTATTATTATTGTTGTTGTTTTATATATATATATATATATATATATATATATATATATATATTGCAATACATCACTGAATCATTTAATATTGTAGTTAAGTGTAATATTTACTTTATTTACTATAATAATTGATAACACCCTGTTATAAACTGTAGTATTAACCACTTATTTTAGTAAACTGTAACATTTACTATAACACCCTGTAGTGAACTTTAATATTAACTATTATAATTGACAACACCCTGCAGTAATCTGTAGTATTCACTACTCATTGTAGTGCACTGTAGTATTTACTAGAGTAATTGACTACATGCTATAGTATAATGTAGGCTAGTATTTACTATAATATACTGTATTATGGTATTCTTACTATAGTTTACTACAGTAATTTTATCACTGTTCAAAAACTCTCTAGTACATTTTTTTATGGGAATGTCAGGGCCATAATATTTTAAAAACAGAAATGCTTTAAAAGCTATCGAGTTCTACCAAGGATATCTGTGCATGCACACTCCACTTTTCCAAGGCCATCAATTCATGCTGCTTCATATATTTTAATGCTGCTCTCAGTTTCTGATAAGGTCACAGTAATAAAGTAAACAAAATAGCACAAATTCCTTGCCATATTGTTTTATGGAGACCTATAAAAGTGGACAGCTTAATTTTAAAACAGTAGAAGAGATCATTAAAAGACGACTCCTAGAGGAATAAATCGAAGACTTTGAAGCTTTGAAAGGAGAAAAAATAGGATTGAGGCTGTTAGCAAAAAATGATAACAAAACTTAGAAGTCTAAATTATGAAACTAATATTAAATAAATAAAAATTTTATTTAATTTGGAAACAGACTTCCACCCAGACTTCCACCCATGCGTGACATTACTGGTTATGTTTAAGCAATATCCCATTAAAGGGAGTGCTGCACTGCTGGATATACTGTACTGTCCTCACGCCTACGACCGCCTCACAGCCATGCTATATTCAGCACAACAGCATGGTTTCAGGTGTGAGATTGCTTTCATACAAAGGTTATGGCAACATCATTTACCACCAACAGATTATGATTAGTTTTGCCATTTAACCAGTTTTTTTTTTTTTTTTTGCTCTGTCAACACAAATCCTTTTAACTAACTAACTAACTAACTGCTAATGGTGGAGCTGGCGGCCAACAGCTAGTGTACTTGACATGGGTGAAAATAGTTTAAAACTCCCGTTTCTGGGGTTGAATGCCAGAAACGGGAGTTTTAAATAGAAGGCTAGTGCGCTATGTAATGTAGGGTGTATAATCCATTGTCCCCCACACCAATGCCCTTGATCAGGGATTGGGAGCGTTTTGAAATCCAGCCTTGGGTTGATCTTTTAGCCGTGTCTAAAGGCCCATGCATCAGGGGTAACTCAGTGGTTAAGTTATTGACTACTAATCAGAAGGTCTGGGCTTTAAAACATAGCAAAACCAAGTCGTCACTGTTGGGCCCTTGAGCAAGGCCCCGAAACCCTCAACTGCTCAGATGAATAACGAGGTGAAATATAAGTCACTTTAGATAAATGTCTGGAATAAAATGCTATACCATGAATAGATGATTCAGGGATATTTCTGAGCAACCAAGAAGCAATTATTAAGGAGTCAAAGTGTTTCTTTAGATGACATGACATGATCAGATGTGATTTCTTACTGAAAGTGCTTCTGTGACTGGTTTTGAATGTAGTTTTTTTCGGCAGGCAGTTGCTCTCTTAGTTAGCATGGCGGACCGTACAGACCTTCTTTCGCCCAGTCGGTATAATTAACAGTTATTAAAACACATGTGACATGGAGTCATACAGTAAATATAGTTAAATATTCCAGTGTCGTTATCGTCCATTATCACCACCTTCCCGCCTAAACAGATTGCTCGGTTGGAACTAACTGTTGTATAATAATCCTTTACACACACAGTTACAGTTCCAAAGTGATTTGCAGGTTTAGATTATCACCTTGCAGATGCAAATGAATCAATATGGAAAAAATTAATGGATGTATTTTTCACCTTTAGATGAAAAAGTCAAAAAATGCATATGCCTTAAATTAAACATGCCAAAACAGTATCTATCAGTATTTATTAACCTGTTTGTTTTACAGTTGCTCATTTATTATTATCAGTAGGCCTATTATTACAGTATGTATATATTTAATATAATAATAAAATATTATATACAATATAAAATGCATATATTTACCTTTTAATGATCACACTTTGAAGTATATAATCATAGTTAATGAAATGTACAGTAAAGCAGTGCTATATTTGACTTTTTCCAACCAGAAAGCAAGGTGTGTATAAGGAGCTATAAGGCATCTGTGTTCTGATACAATACTCCACACTCTTCACTGGCTTCTTTTTCATCCATAATTCCCTTCAAAGTCTGACTCCCACCCGTCTTTGTAACCTTTTCCATTCTGCTAACTCCATCATACTCTTAGATCTTCATGTTAAGCCCTGTTCTCTATCCCTCCATCTAATCCCTGTAGTCTCGGAGATCAGGCCTTTTCTTTGATAACACCTCGACAGAGGAATACATTTCCTCTAAGAATCTGACAGTCCCACACACTCTTTATCTTTAGAAATCATGTAATCTGTTTTCTCAGGACCCGGTTACCATCCCCATGTTCTCATTAATTATCGAAAGGTTTTTCATGTTTTTGAACAATTTGCTTTTATTGGACAAATGAAAGATTTTTTAAAGAACATGAGTGATAATAAGGATAAAATACACCTTTCAATCTTTCAAATGTTCAAAGAAGAAAATGAATCAGTTCTTTGCTTTCTAGATGAATCATTACAAAATGAAATATTATTATAGCTTTTATAGGACTTTTTCACTTTTTTGTCGACCAGTAAAAATGTACTGTATATGGTGCTAATAAACCTCTGATCTACTGGCTCAGGGGAACAGTGATCAGTGGGAATGATCTGTGCGCTGTAATCCCATTCAGGCCCTGAGCTTCCTGCAGGAGTCTTCAGTCTCCATGACCCTGGATCATAATCAGGATAGAAAAAAAATGTATATATATTAATATAAAATCTTATATATCATTATCACCAATGTATAATGAAAGAACTGAGTGTGCAGGGCATGTACACACAGATTAGCCATAACATTACTGCACAAACAAATTAAGCGTAGTGTTTTGTTGGTTTCCCCGTGAGCCGCCTGACTGCTGGGGAGTCAAGAGGCTTTGGCATTTACTTTTTTTTTCCAGTTATTTGAGTTACATTGGCTTTTGTGTGTGACCAGATGAGCCTTGACGCCCATGTCACCAGTTTACTCGTATATAATAATAATCAGTGTTTAAGTATTAATATTATGTGGTGTTAATGTTATGGCTGATTTAAATGCACTTCTTATCTTTGTGGTGTATCGTTATCCTGTTGCACTATGACCTTCACAGGTGAACAACATGTGCACAGACCTGGGTATCTAAAAAGCTTTCATATGAACTAAATATCGAAGATTTTTGGCTAAAAGAAGATTTAATTTCCCTTGTGTATTGGGCCTTCATTGACACCTTGCAGCTGCTTTTTTTTTTTTTTTTGCTTACTGCAGGATTATATTATTTATTATAAAATTAACAAAAATAAGACAAAAAAAAAAACCCTCTAAAATCAAGGGGTGTGTAAACTTTTGTTAAAGTCTGTAACAAGCTCTGTGACTAGACTTTTGTTAAATGAATTCACAGTGTTACAGGGACACCTAGTGTCTGAGGGTTGAACACCGCTGTACCTGAGCATTTGAACCCCATAAAAGGCATGAGGAAATGTTTACTTTATTTTATTAAATTAAATAATCAATGGATCAATACAATTTACATTCTGATCACTGCTATTGATACACAATATTGCTCTTAATAATTGTAAGAAACAAGGTAAAAAAAAAAACAGGTTGAATTTAAACCTAATAATCTGTAATGTAAAGGTTGAACCTGTGACTTTTCTGATATTCTCTTTCTTTCTGTTTGTTTATTTTTACTTAAAATGACTCTAATCACCACAACTCATTTATGACCAACTTACAGCAGTAGTGACCTCTAGTGGCCGCAGCTGGGAGGACATGAATACACAGCAAGTCATTCTGGCTTTACACAGATAGATAAAAGAAACATTTGTGTATCTGAGTATTTATTAAATATTATTCGGAAGCCAGATTCAGATCCAAATCTGTCACATGGGAAATTTCTCTATTTAGCTACAGTGTCTGGAAAAACTCTTTGATTTTTTTTTTTTAAACAAATATCCAGGTCGCCTTGCACCTCCAGGGTTCGGGTTCGATTCCCGTCTCTGTGTGCATAGAGTTTGCACGTTCTCCCGTGATTGATGGGTTTCTTCCGGGTACTCCGGTTTCCTCCTACAGTCCAAAGGCATGTAGATTAAACTATGTAAATTGCCCATAGTGTGTGAATGAGTGTGTGAGTGTACTGTATGTGTGTGTGCCCTGTGATGGATTGGCACCCTGTCCGCCTCGTGCCCTGAGCCTCCTGGGATAGGCTCCAGGTCTGCAACCCTGATTACAGCATAAAGCGGTATAGACGGTGAGTGAGTAAATAAGATCCAGGTTAGGGGTCTACACACTGTAGTGTAATATTCAATTCAATTCAATTCAATTTTATTTGTATAGCGCTTTTAGCAATTTTCATTGCCGCAAAGCAGCTTTACATAGTCAAAAGAATTATTTAAGTTTGTATGAAATGTGAATTTGTATGAATCAAAATGGTCAGTTTGTCCCTGGTGAGCAAGCCGAGGGCGACAGTGGCAAGGAAAAACTCCCTGAGATGGTAATAGGAAGAAACCTTGAGAGGAACCAGACTCAACAGGGAACCCATCCTCATTTGGGTGAAACAGAAAGCAGTAAATGATCTGCATTTATACAGTGTGTAGGGTGGGAGGCAGTTCAGCTATAATAGCTGATGTTAATTGATGTTAATATGGAGTCCAGGTAGTTATTGAAGACCCAGGTAGACTTGTAAGAAGTTTCAGTCATGAACTATCGAACTGTCAAGTCCCCAGAGAAACAGTTGCCAACACCAGTCAAGGCCAGAACCATTTTCTAGGTAGAGAGAATCATTCCCAGACACCAGGCGCATCCCAAAGAGACACACGGGGCATCCATGTGACGAGATCTTCAGCCAGAAGCGGGGCACCAGGATGGGTCAGACAGGTCCGGAGGGCAGAGGGAGTCTGGATCACTGGCAGCTCAGGAACGACATGTGTAGCTCGACAGAGAGAGAGAGAAAGAGTGAAAGGGGGGGACAGGAGGAGAGAGGAAAAAGAAAGAGGGGGGGAAAGAGAAGAAGAGGAGAGATGGCAGTTAGGTATGGTCACAGTCACACAATGTATAATGTGAATGTATATTAACTGTAGAGTGCAAGCAGAGACTCCGGCAGGACTAACTATGACAGCATAACTAAAAGGGAGAGCCAGAAGGAAACACAAACATGAGGGCTTCCTGAGATGTAAAGCAAACAATCACCTCACCGTCAGCAAACCTGAGTGATCAATGAGAGTGAGGAAGACAGCATCCAAACATACCAGTTCACCATAATACTCTACGTCCATGAGTCCCCCAGATCTGCTCCTTTACCTATGGCAAATCTATTTATAAAAATGCTTGGCTAAATAAATAGGTTTTTAGCCTGGACTTAAACACTGAGACTGTGTCTGAGTCCCGAACACTATTTGGAAGACTATTCCATAACTTTGGGGCTTTGTAAGAAAAAGCTCTGCCCCCAGCTGTATTTTTCATAATACGCGGTACTGACAAGCAGCCTGCATCCTTTGATCGAAGTAGGCGTGGCGGATCGTAAGACACTAGCAGTTCGCTCAGGTACTGCAGCGCGAGACCATTTAATGCTTTATATGTCAAGAGTAGTATTTTAAAATCAATGCGAAATTTCACAGGGAGCCAATGGAGTGAAGATAAGATAGGGGTGATGTGCTCATATCTTCTGGTTCTGGTGAGGACTCTCGCTGCTGCATTCTGGACTAGCTGAAGCTTATTTATGCATCTAGCTGAACAACCAGACAGTAAGGCATTACAATAGTCCAACCTAGAGGTGATAAAAGCATGAACTAGTTTTTCTGCGTCGTTTAGCGACAATAAATTTCTTATTCTGGCAATATTTCTGAGGTGAAAGAATGCTATCCTGGTAATATTATCTACATGTGCTTCAAATGAAAGGCTGGAATCAATAATCACACCAAGGTCTTTCACTGTTGCATTTGATGGAACAAAAAGGCCATCTAAAGTTACGGTGTGATCTAAAATTTTACTTCTAGCTGTATGCGGTCCTATGACTAGAACTTCTGTCTTATCCGGATTTAGCAGAAGGAAGTTAATTAGCATCCAATTTCTTATGTCCTGCACACATTGCTCAATTTTAGTAAGCTGTTTTTTCTCATCAGGTTTTGCTGAGACATATAACTGTGTATCGTCAGCATAACAATGAAAACTAATACCATGCTTATGGATTATGTTGCCCAGAGGAAGCATGTAAAGGGAAAAAAGCAGTGGACCTAAAACTGAACCCTGCGGAACGCCAAACTCCACTAGAGAACATGCAGAATAATCACCATTTAAGTCTACATACTGATAACGATGGGTCAGATAGGATCTGAGCCAGGAGAGTGCTGTACCCTTAATTCCCACTACATTTTCTAATTTGTGAAGAAGAATAGCGTGATCAACAGTGTCAAAAGCTGCACTAAGGTCAAGTAATACAAGCATAGTTACACAACCCTGATCAGAGGCCAATAGAATGTCATTTACTACTTTAACGAGTGCTGTCTCTGTGCTGTGATGAGGCCTAAATCCTGACTGATACAGTTCATGTATGCCATTTCTATGTATATATGAGCATAGCTGCTCCGCTACTATCTTTTCCAGGATCTTAGAGATAAAGGGGAGGTTTGATATTGGTCTGTAACTGGACAGCTGACAGGGGTCGAGGTCAGGTTTCTTAATTATTGGTTTGATAACTGCTAATTTAAAAGATTTTGGAACATATCCAATGCTGAGTGAAGAATTAATTATTCTCAACAGGGGTTCTATTATTGCTGGTACTATCTGTTTAAGAAAATGTGTCGGTACAGGATCTAATATACAGGTTGATGAATTTGAAGAAGAGATGAGTGAAATTAGTTCATTCTCTTCAAGGGGAGTAAAGTATTCTAGGTTCTGGTCTGACATGGCTAGATTAACATCTGCATCAATTACATTGTTCGGTTTCAAAACCTCAATTTTATGCCTAATATTTACAATTTTATTATTAAAAAAGTTCATGAAGTCCTCACTATTGCATGATGTTGTTGTGGAGATTTCTGCAGTGGTCTTATTTCTGGTTAATTTGGCTACAGCATTAAATAAGAATCTAGGATTATTTTTGTTATTTTCTATAAGAGTGGAGAGATATGTTGATCTAGCTACACTAAGAGCTTTTCTATAGTTTAGGATGCTCTCCTTCCATGCTATTTGAAATACTAGTAATTTAGTTTGACGCCATTTACGTTCTAATTTCCGAGCGGTCGGTTTTAAAGTGCGCGTGTGATCGTTATACCAGGGAGCAAGTTTTTTATCTCTAATAATTTTTCTTTTGACTGGAGCTACATTAGGGTATAGCGAAATGTCGACTCTAAATATTCAGTCGCCTGATCGAGTTCTGTGGGGTCAGACGGTGATCTAATCGAAGTTTGGAACTCTGGGAGATTACTGATAAAACTCTGTTTGGTAGTTGTGCACTGTAGTGAGCTACTGTAGTAAAGTTAAATAATACTAAACCAATGACTTTAAGTGAGACCCACTCAGAACAGTCATATATTTCCACATTTACAGGCACACTTAGAGACACACACCCTGTGGTCAGGTGTAAAAGTATACCTCATACTGTACTGCTTCTTTTTCCTGTACCTTTGGTTGTGTTTGCTACCTTAAACATCTATGTGTGTGTTTTGGACTCTTGATGTGTACTTTCCTGCTTAAACAAGGACATACTGTAAGTGACATTTGGGAGACATTTTCCAGAGTCATTTATATTTTATCACGTTATGTAAATGTAACAAGGCCATAGCAGTGTCTGCTTGGCCGTACTGGGATTTGAACGCACAACCTTTTGATATGTAGTCCAACATCCATTCCAGTTTTCCCAGTGACCTTCCATGAACTCTGAAAAGGAGTCTTGGGAAAGCCTTAATTACGATGTGAGTAGGTGTACATCCTGCCGCACAGACAGTGTGATGTGTGATTAAACTATTCATTCCACTTCTCTCTCTCTCTTTCTTTCTTTATAAAATCATGCTTTATGCTTCGTTTTGTGGTGGTGTTTTTTGCCCGGATATTTTCTTGTCAAGTGGGAACAGTCACACACAGTAAACTAAACATAATGATTAAACATACAATGAAATATGCAGAAGTTAAACAACAAAATAAAATCCAGACAACATCCTTTAAATCTTATTTACTTCATTACAAAATGCACACCACATCATGACTTTATAACAGACAGGTTTTTTTTTTTTAAACAGAAATGTGGTTCTAATGTTACTGCACTGCACTGAATATAAACCTCTTGTACTTAAATTTATTTAATCTTTACTCCAGTGACATAAATAGCATAATAATAAATCATACTTCTTGAGAATATAAATTTCTAATTCTTCAGTACATTGTGTTAATCTTGTAAAAAAATATTTAACAAACATTTGCACACAGTTAAAACAAATATAAGTCAGGTCCATAAATTTTGAAACAAAGACTTTTTTTTTTTTATCATTTGGCCTCAGTACACTCCACAATCTGAAATAAAACAATCAAAAAGACAGCAGTGTCCAGACTTTTAGCTTTATTTAAAGGGGTTTGACAAAAATGTGGCATTAACCTTTAAAATAAAATATAAATAAAAATCCTTTGTCAATAACTGCCTGAATTCTGGGACCCATGGACATGAACAAATGCTGAGTTTCCTCTCTCTTTGCCAAGCATTTACTGCAGCTGCCTTCAGCTGCTGCTTGTTTATGGGTCTTCCTGCCTTGTCTTCAGTAAGTGAAAAGCATCCTCTATTGGGGATTGTCAGATGACTGATGTGTCCAGTGAATACAATCCCATTTCCCTACCTGGAAAAACTCTTGGGTAGCTTTCGCTGTATGTTTTTGGTCATCCATCTGCAATATAAAACTGCAATCCTTCAGTTTTGCAGCATTTGGCTGAACCTAAGCAGAGAGTAATGCTCTATATATTTCAGACTCCATCCTGCTACTTTATCAGCAGCCAGGTTATTAATAAACACCAGTGGCCTGGTTTCACTGGGAGACATAACATTGCCTTCATCTTGTTTGGCAGATGATGTGGTATGCCTTGGAACACTAGCCGCCACTTGCTTCCTCCATACGTGTCTTTTCCCATCAATTGGTACAATTTTTTTCTGGCAGATTTTCTTTTGCAGTTCCAAACTGTTGTATGGGCCACTCTCAATGTTATTGCTAACTCTACTGTATGATGCCATTTTATCTGCTTGATTAATCATGGAGAAATGATGGAGCAGGCCACTAATTGCCATGTAACTGCTGTTCCAAAATTTATGAGCCCCCAAAATGAGTGTGCTGTATCTGTATGAAAATGACTGTAGCTACTAAATGGTTAATGCCACACTTTTATTAAACCCTGTGAATTAAAGCTGAAAGTCTTAACTTCACTCAAATCTTGAGTGCTTCATTTTAGATTCAGCGTGGTGGTGTACAAAAGCCAAAAAAAAACTCTCTTAGTTACAAAAAGTATGCACCAGACTAAATAGCTATCACACCAGAGTTAAGCACAGATCTGAAGACACAGTGACAACAACCAGTGATGGACTTTGCCTCCGTTCTCATATCCCTGTGGGTTCAAACCGAGGCACAACGTGGATTTAAATCCGATCTTCCTGTAAACATCTGTTTTCCACAAACCAAGCTAATAAAAATAAAAAAGGATCAACAAGACAGCGAGGAGAGGAAAAAAAATAAAAAGCAAGAAATATTTGGCAAAACTAGTGTTCGGACAATACAATCTGTGCTTGTTTAGTGCAAGTGCAGGACAACTTGGATCTGAAATATCCAAAGACAAACAAACAAACAAATAAACACCAGATTATCGACTACAAAGTGTCATGTTAAAAGCTTTGGGACGTTCAAATAAACTCGCATTAGCTAAAGTGCGCAGGAAACAAGTGCACAGAAAATGAACCAAGCTTCCATCTGAGCATGTTAAGGGTTAAAGGTCTTCAGCATGGGTCTCTGGCAGTGCTGGGATTTCCACTCCGTACACTCTGATCGTTAGCAGTGACTGCCCAAGTTTCCGTTTACTCACATACAATACTATATGGCTGACCGGAATGATCAGTAGCGGAGTGTAAAGTGAAAATACGTTACATTGTCGTCAGAACCAAAATCTGCTCAAGCGGAATATTTTGCGTGTCGACACACAGACATACTATCACACTCGCACAACTCTTAGTGACTCATTTAGTCTGGCACTTTGCTGTTAGAAACATATGTGACCTACTCCATCGTCGTGAGTCAGTGTAACCCAGAAGCACATTTTAATACATTTGGCATAAAGAAAGTCCTGGCTTTGTGCTAGTGATAATGTAATTGTTATTGCTGTATCATTGTAACACTGGGGGGCAATTTAGACGAGCCAGTCCATCTGATTAAAGAGAAAACCGGAGAACGTGCAGGAACCCCATCCCCCCCCCCCAACCCCCCCCCCATGGAGACACTAAGAGAACATGAGGAAATTCAGACAGATACAGCAGTACCCCAATTTAGGATTAAACCAGGGACTGTAAGTGTGCTGTCTTACAGGTAGAGACTTAAATCAAGTATAAGAAGATATTAGGCGATAAGTACTGTAGAAAAGAAGATATTAACACATTCTTCATCCTGTGAGTGAAACACTGATATTAACTGTTGACAAGGACTGTCACGAACTGTTCAACAACTACAGCTATTCATTCGAGGCATTCTGCTACGAGGAGGAGGATGAGAAAGAGATTAATACTCGCTAGCATCTGGAGATAAACGAAACGCATTCTAAAAAGATCAATCAAAATTACTTTGAATTACATAACAATATCGATGCACTATAGAAGCCAAGACTTTCTCTGAATGCCCTAGACAGCCTTCAAGCACGCTTTGAACTTAGATTGCAGTCTCTGTTTAAAAAGCCAGTTGCCAATCCAGACTCAGAATGACAAAATGCATTACGTAACACATACCGGTGGTTTACTGAGCTGAGCTGACGTTTCTAGTTCAGCATCTACAAACAATAAACTGATATGGAATTCATACTTTATCTCTTTTGTCTTTACCTGTGTACAGAGTCGCAGGGGCCTGGAGCCTATCTCAGGAGACTTTGGGAACACGGTGGGGCACACCCTTGCACACACAGACACACACTATGGGCAATTTGGGAACGCCAATTAGCTGAATCTGCATGTTTTTGAACTGTGGGAGGAAATCGGAGAACTCTGAGGAAACCCACCACGCCCGGGGAGAACATACAAACTCCATGCACACAGAGACGGGAATCGAATCCGGTCTGGAATTGAACCCAGGTGACAATGTGCTGTGATTAACTCCTGGTTCAGGTGTTGAATAGCAGTGAGGAGACAAAGAGACGGAGCGTGCACTAGTGGAGAAAGAATGATGCAAATTTACTAGCGTTAAAATACAGATTTCTGTAAGGTCTTTCTCCAGATATTCACTTATTTAGACTGTATTGGACCTAAAGTAGCTTTAATAAGGTCTAGATCCAGATTTTATACCTTTAGTTACAAAACTAGTATTAGATTAAGGACTACTATGGCTACTTTGGATGTGGTGATTATAATACTTCTGTGTCTACACACTGTGGGTTAATCCTTCAATGACATGTGATGCAACACATCCAAAACATAGAAAAATGCTTGCATGTGCTACAATTATAGACAGCTAATGCTAACTGTTTTAAGTGATGTTTCATATTCATATCCAGGTCGGTAACTCGAATATCTATCACTGTCCTAACTATTATAAAAATTAATTTAAAGGCAGTTACGTCACGTTCAGAATGACACCGTAGCCCTACAGAAGTAATCATATTTTAATGTAAAAAGAAAAAAAAAAACATCTGAAGGACACCGCTAATCAGAGCTGGGCTAAATGTGCTCGTGTGAGTCTAATGTGTTGCATGTTTGTCTATGTATGTCATAATGTAAACGAACACAAACAGGCTTCGTTAGTCTTTTGCAAAGTCTTAGTGACCATCTTGCAAGGCATTACAAAGCAAAGCCTCGACGAATTAACACGTCTAATCATAAACGCAGCGTAAGAACGTGTCCAGAAACACGTGTACCACATCAGTCGATATGCAGCTGTACCCTCTGCTCCTCAGAGAGGGTGTAGTCAGGGCAGGAGAGGAGGTCCAGCCCCTTCCTGCCGTCAGTATGAGGAAAAAAAAAAAAAACGCTCCACAGGAATGTGTTGCTGTTTGCTCTCAACCGTCACGTGAGATCATCTAGCCATACTGTAGCTGACTACTAATCACTGATCAGTTCCAGCCTGCTCATTGAAACAGCAGAGAGAAGAGAAGAGAAAGAGAGAGAAGAGGAGGCTTCTCCGTAGCGTCAGTGATGCACTAGGTCTCGTGGCAGCATGTGGTCACGTTCTTCATGTACTGAGTGAAGATTGCCTCGAACGCCTCGTCTCTGTGGATCATGGCACCGAACACCAAGGGCTGGGAGACACACAGGGTATATAAGTGAGCCAGATGTAATCATTTAAGATTGATTACAAGCCTCAGGTTGGAGCCAATTTCCCACCTTAAAAATTTAGAGAGATGTGAAAAATATAAAACTTCATATTAAATACTATCCATAGCTTACCTTCTGTGTTGACGGTGTGGCAATAGAGATCCCCATTCCTGATCCGGGCAAAACGGACAAAACCTTATACTGTGCAAAAACAGAAAAGAATCAAAATCACAAACTCACATTCACTGCCTCAGCTGAGAGAGCAAATACACTGCAAATATACTGAATACAGTAAATGTCCTCAGTTACCTTTTGGATATCTGTGATTTCCACAAGTTTTATGACTTTATTCTTTTTGGAGGAGCCTGATCTGGAACTGGAGCTCTCAAAACACAAGTAGCTGAGAAGGAAATAAAAATTTTGCATTAAACATTTGTAAAACTATCTCTCATGTTATACCTGTGAAATGATTTTATTCACGTATCCTAGATACGAAGCTAGGGCTTGCTCAAGGGCTCGACAGAGGCAACTTGCTGACCCCTGACCTTCCGATCAGCCTTAACCGACTGAGCCACCACTGCCCCTGAGAGTCCTATACTGTCACAAATAAAACCACTTAAAACTAGCAGTTATTGCTAGTTATTGCTAAAGACTTCAAGCTCAGTTCGGTGATTAGACTCTTAGCCGCAGGAAAACATGTGAATGGTGCAAAGGTTTTAAAGAATGCCGTATGTCCTTAAATGATGTTCTCAGAGCCTACTACAGTCATTCCTGTGAACACTCCCAGGATAAACAGCCTCGTGTGAGCCCCAAAGGCATTCAGCTTTAGCAGGACAACCTCATACCGCACCACTTACAGTACAGGAACTCTGCAGGGAGTTATTACCACATCTCCCGTACAGTCCTGACCTCACTCCAAGCCATTTCCACATGATTGAGGCAGTAGAGGAGGAGAGCGTTTCAGACGTGAAGCAGGCAGTCTGATCATGGCTCCGGAGTACTGAAAAAACTTTATACCTTGATGGTATTCAAGCGCTAGTGAAACTCTGGGATAAGTGCATTAGGGGAGGCAGGGGATTACATACAGAAAATAAAGGGAGTTTCTACTCCTATAACTGTGTTCTGTTTTCCTGCACAATCAAAAGTCCTGGTTTGACTTGAACGCCTTGTATATAGCACCAAGTCTGGAAATTCTACTGAAAGTAAAAACTGAAACTGTACAGTACACACTGAACAGACAAAAAGTGCTTTTTGATAAGATCAGAGCTATGTTTTAATATAAATAATTCAAATTTAAATGAGATGAAAGATAAGACCTAAAAGGAAGGAGAGTATTTACATTTTATCCAATGATACAATCTTTATACCAGCCCAGTTGTAGGACTGACACAACCAAAAAAACAAGGAAACTTTTTAATTTATTTAAATAGTTCCAGTAAGAACTGGCTGTTTGGAAACAACTCACTGAATGATCTTACAGTAACCTGTATGGCCAAAGATATGTGGGCGCCTGACCATCACACTTACTGGAAATGTGTTTTTTTCCTACAAAGTGTTGCCACAATATTGGCAGCACATGACATGAGTCTAGGATTTCTTTATATCATGTAGCGTTACATTTTCCCCTTCACTGGAACTAAAAGGCTCGAACCTGTTCCAGCATTACAGTACAATGCTCTGTGCACAAAGCAAGCTCTGTGAAGACATGGTTTGCCAAGGGTGGCACTAAAGAGTGGAGATTATTATAATACAGTATCATTTTTACTTTACATGGTAAATGTTTTTTCTGCAAATGTATATTGTGGTTTTCAGTTTCAGAGAGACGACCGTAACATTGTTCACTAAACCAACAAGAGAAATGACACAATATACATATTTGAGGTTCACAAGAAAAGTCTTCTTACTTTTCAGTAACATAGAGCAGACCGTTTCGAATGTAGTCAGTGGGCATTTTCCGGTCCCGGTTGATCAAACAACACCTCCACCCATTCTCGCACACTGTGTAAACACAAAAAACGCTGACAATTATTCCAAATAATAGTCATACAGTGTAAAAACAACTGAAAATCCTTTTCTTTAGCGCACCAGGGAGAGGCCTTTCCATCTCTGGCAGGTTGAAGATCTCATGGAAGGCTCCTCTCTTGGTGTTATGTGAGCGGCCACTGTCGTCCTCTCTGCTCATTCCTGAGGGAATGGTTGCTAAGCTACCCCGCGACACCACCGGCGGGATCTGTGCACAAAAAAAAAAAAAAACATGACTTCAACTACAGAAACAGAAATGCTGTTTTCTTTTGTATACATACAGCATCCTCTGCTTTTCAATGGTAACCATGCTGTGCAAACCAAGTCTCTTGAAAAAATAAAGCTACAGGTGCTTAACATCTTTCCCACAGACTCTTTACTAAAAATTTATCCAAGAAGACAGATCCAAATGTTAATGTGTTTAGTATTTGGGTGAATTCATGTGGGTGAGATGTATATTTCGGTCAATATAGCAAACTAAATGTTTACCTAGCAGATCAACTCCAGAATTATTGGCACCTTTCCAGAGAATGGTCAAACATGACTGTGGAATATAAATATTACCGAGACTGGTTTCAAATCATAAAGAAACCATTAGAAGTAAAATAAAAATAATGCAGTGTTTCCGTAAGTTTAAGCTCAAATTATACCTCATTGTAAATGTTGTTCATTTTATAGTGTTTATACACTATTATTGATGAAGGGTGCCAATAATTATGGACTGGATTCTTATGATTGTTAGTCGGTACAGTATGCTGATGACTGAACACCAACTATTGAGTTCAGGTAAGTGGTCATGCCTTTCAACTCTACACAGGCCACATTCAAGCTCTATATTCTGTTCTATTTCTATTTTCTCTATGAGGTCTAAAGGGAACATTTCCTAGGGTAAAAAGGGTCTATAATCAGCGTACTCAACTTTATACCTGTCTAAAAATGCACAGGAGCATATCATGAGTTGACTAATTTGAAGACATTCCCAATATGCAATATTAAAAAGATATATTTCTAGACAAGAAGTCAAACCAAAGTATAAAACAAATGCCTTTAAACTCTGCGTACAGAAAATTCACTTCATTATGACACACGTTTGGGCAATAAAATATTACTTAAAAAAAGAATTCAGTAAACAGGGAGAACAAAACCCCAAAGAGGTACAACAGCAACATCCGGCCAATCAGTAAAATGCAGCTTTCTGTACCAGTCGCCCATGTTTCGAAGTTAAATTCTAAGGTCTTGTATTTAACAATTTAAAAATATGTTCAAAATATAACATTAACATAAAACAAAAAAAGAAAAAGTGTAGACCTACTAAGGGGAAAAGTGAAGAAAAATGTTCAAAGGCTCTGTTTAAGTCTGTAGGCTTTATATTTTGAATATTAATGTTCAGTCAATTCACAAACTACCTTCATTCCTGAAATAATAATAATATTTCACTTTAAAAAGCCTTCTGAGGCATTTCTTTGTTTAATAAGCTTTCATTTTTTACAACTAGGATAAAATTACCTACAGTATTAATTAAAAGATAGCTCTACAAGAAAATACACTGCACGGCCAAAAAAAAGTCACTTTAAGATTTCGTTCGACTGCCTTTATCTTTGATTTCGACACACAGTGTGGTGGCCAGTACATGTGTGAAAATAATTCCCCATGCTCCCAGAACCATTCTTTTACAATCAAAGTCCTGTGCCATCAGGGAAGAAAAAAAAAAAACTTCATAGATGTGATAACCTGCTCATTTAGTACATTCAGGTCGTCAGCTGACTTCATTTTATAGCCACATAATGTTGCTGAACCTTAACCTGACCAATCTTTACACTTCCTAACAAACAGAACCTTTTTTTTTCTGTTCCAAACCTGTGAGTGTTCATTATATTTTGTGCATATTGAAATGCTCTTACTTTCACTATTAAACATACTGTACTGTAGCTAGGATTTCTACTGTGGATTTTTCATCATGCAGCTTTACCAAATGTTTAAGTGATTTTCAGTCTTTTTTTTTTTCAGACCACATTTCTTCCATAACGTTGACAGTTCAGCACTATCTCTAAAGGGTTCTTAACCTAATTCCAGTCACTTTTCCTTAGTTGTTTTTTTTTTTTTGCTTGATGCAGGCCCTAATGAAACAGCAACTTTTTTGGACAGGCAGTGTATAATCATAAATGAAAAAATAATAGAAAGAAGAGTAGCACCGTAGTCTACTGTAAAGTGTACTTCCCTAAAAAATATTCGCAACATGTTCGAGCATCTTTAAATGCTGATGAATGGACAGGCTGAATTGGTTTACAGTTTTTAAAACAAGCAAATTAATTTAATTGTTTTGAAATTTATGGACTTCTCTCACCATTCTGTATACAAATAAAAAATAGCAGTTTATTAATAATTATAATAATAATAATAATAATAATAATATGTACTATATTTTAAGATTCAGCTTTTGATGATTGTTATATGATTGGCCGGGAAAAACTCACAGCATCCGTGTTGTTCTGCCTCCAACTTGATTTCTTATAAGAAATGTCTGATTTATATTTAAAATACTGCGTTTGTTTCAGGGATTTTGCAGGCTGTGATACGCATCACGTGTGTTATACGAATACAGCCGACTCTTCAGGGTGCTTTCTAGGTTAAACATATTTATTGTAGTTCCTTGAAACGCCAACAGCTCTTGTTTCTGCTATGTCAATCGTATAAAACCCAGGGGTTCAATATAACATAAGTCATTATTTCCTTCATGTTGTCAGTCATACTGCTTCATTCAGTAAATTAAGTGACTAAAGCTAATGAACTGCCTAATCTTGGCTGTTAGTCGATTGTTCATGTGTCCATTAGCTGCAATAGTGAATAGACTATTGTCTGATTCATAGAAACACATCTGCATTCATGTTTTAAAAATTGTTATACGTCCACCTCTAAATAAAACCTAGAACGGTTTCAGGTCTTCAGCTCGTATAAACAGGATTTGGCAAATGTAATACTTGCCTTTCTATCATATTCATTTTTACATACAGTACGTTCACTGTTGACTCTCAGGCACGGCATATCTATTTGCATCGCCTTTGCTATATATACGGTAAGCTGGAGATGCAAATAGATTAGGGCAAACATGCAAAACAGATATTCTGCCCATGTTAAATCCATAATTTTCTGTTAGCATTTTGATTTTTTATTATAAAAAATAAACCGTTATCAGGTTTGCATGTGGTCCTAAATTACTAATAATAAAAACACTGAAAAACTTAACGATGAGGTAAATGAAAATTATGTACATCACCTTGCTGCTCTTAAAAGGGTCTTATAGTCTAAAATGATTTTCACTACATTAATGTACATGTGTCTACATACTGTATGAGAATCGTATACAGGAGGCTGTCTGTGAACATGGACCCAAAATGCCTTAGAAATCAAATAATAACCAAATACTGCACGTGCAAAACTTCGATTTCTGAAATAGAACAAAACTGCAATAATATAATCCTGCTAATAAACAGGAAGCATTGTAGTCCATCTGTGCACAGACAGCAGTCATGGCACAAGGCAAGTGTCCATTTAAAACACATTCGCTCGCACAGATAGGTAAAAAGGAAGGCGATCTGGTGGTATCGCACGCGCACACACACACACTAGCAAGGTCACACCAGCATCCCTACCTTCTCACACCCAGACAGCTGAAAGTGTTAAAGAAAGAAAAAGAGAGAGAAAGAGAAAGAGAGAGAGAGAGAGAGAGAGAGAGAGAGAGAGCACAGAAGAGTAGTGTGACACACAAACTCAGAGTCAGAGCTGCATTGCAGGATGGAAGATACAGTCAGTATCTCCTCATGATGATGTCACACACATACAGTAAGCATGCACACAGATGCACACACACACACACACACGCATGCATGCACACACACATTCATTCAGTCATTACTGTAGCATTGAAGTCACCCAGACATACAGTATTTTAAAGATATTTTACCTGCATTATAAATCGCAAAAATGCGATTGTAGTTGATAGTAGTAACATAGTGTGTTATGAGGTTATTTTTGTTTATAATATCAGAATTGTTTTCTTTAATGATAATTGTGCCTTTAACGAGATATTTGCTAGCTTTAAATATTTCCCAGTCTCCAACACTTTTTTTTAATGATTTCTCTTCATCTGCAAACCAGAGTATTTTTCTGATCATAGCAGAGTGTGGCATTGTGGGTATCATACCCGTCTGGACAAGGTGGCGTTGCTGCGCTCCTTAAGCTGTGGGTCTGTAGGCAGGTTGTTCCACACGATGTACGGCGTGTCGTACTTGTCCCTGAGCTTGGGACAGCTTTTAAACAGGAAGTCGATGATGAAGAATTTGATGCCTGCATACAGCCCTGTCAGAGGAAAAAAAACATGCACGTGCAAAAAGATACATGAAGCATGCTCTGAGACTTACAGAGTAAAGAGAGAGCACATAAATAGAGGTGTTCAGTGTAGGACATGCATCCGTACTGACACTATCATGCTTAAGGGGTTTTTACGGTGACCAAGAAGTGCAAAACAAGATAAAAAAAATAAAAAAACCTTTAAAATTCAAAAACAAAATAACAAAACCTAAAAAACAAACTAACAAAACTAAAAAACAAAATTTAAAATTCAAAAACAAAATAACAAATAACAAAAACAAAATAACTTCAAAAACAAACTAACAAAACATAAAAACTAAATAAATTCAAAAACAAAAGGGAAAACAAAATAAAAAAAACGAAACAAAATAAATTCAAAAGTAAAATAACAAAACAAAACAAAGTAAATTCTAAAAAATTCGTTTTTTTTGTTTTTTTTTAGATGTTTTACTTTGTTTTTGATTTTGTTATCTTGTTTTGCCCTTCTTGGCCACCGTAGATTTGGCTGCATTATTCCCTACCACATAACAGTCTATGCAATGAGGTTACTACACACTAAGGCAAGAGTGTATGGATGTGGATAAAACAGGGGTTCATACTGACTGAAAACATAGTGTATATCTTAACTGATTGTGTGTGTGAGAGACGGGGAGAGACCGCTAGAGAGAAAATGTGCATGCACTTACCTATAATAAAGCCCACGAGTTTGTAGGGCAGGATGCAGGAGGAGATAAAGGCCACCCACAGACCAATGTACAGCTTCTGAGTGATCTCAGGCTGCACCCACATGAACAGACTGCAAGATGTTGTAGGTACACACACACACACACACACACACACACACACACCACCCACAGAAAATACACTCAGCAACCTTTCTATTTTTATAAAGAAGCAAAGGCTGAAAATATTGCAAACAATAATATATGATTCTCTGTAACATAACAATGGCTGTAACTGCGATTACCATGACATGTTGTGAGATAATGTTGGACTTTATTCCCCTCTTACCATGCATGTTCTTCTTGTTAACATGTTTACAACGGATACAGTACTGTGCTAAAGTCTTATGCCCCCCCAATTCAATTTACATTATATTAAAATGACATTAAATAATGTAGATACAGTAAAGAAATGGGAACAAGTGTTTGACTGTGACAGGCTGCAAAGTGGCCAAAGATACAATTAAAAATTATTTGTTTACATAACAACCTCAGCAGCAACCTCATTTCCCCTCTCTTCTGTTCCAACCACTCAGCATTCTGCATCAACAGTATACTAATGACTGGCCTGATCATCTGTCATTATCTGCACCTGGTTTATGCCTTAAGGTAGTTTTTGATTTTTAAGGATTAAATTATTCCTAGGTCACTATGTGGCTTAACACACACACACAAAAAACATGTCTTTGGTGGTCAAACAAGCTGGTCATGATAGATGAAATATATGAAAGTCTGGCTCTTGGAACAAATATATAAAATAAAAAATTATAATAATATATATTAAAGAAATAAGTGGTAGCATAAGCCTTGCATAGGACTGTATAGTATGTACATATGAACATTGTTAAACAGTAAATCATCACGTGCACCTGTTACTTACTTTTTGATTTTCTCCAAAACGTCTGCCATCTTTCCGAAAAGATTCTGTGGAAAAATAAACCATGTAGGAGAAATACATATTGTAATTTAGAAAACAAATGTAACTTCAAGTGCACTCAAAAAGGTCTGTTAAAAAAAAGTTAATGCACAATTACTACTACTTAAATAATAATAATAATAATAATAATAATAATAGATACCTGTGCTTTTTGTGCAACATCAAGGACTAACTGAAACTTTTCAGACACAGTCAAGTCCTCTTTTGGAGGTTCCTAAACACAAGTGACAATGATAAAAAAAAGGTGGAATACACACACACACACACACACACACACACACACACACACACACACACACACACATACATACACACACATACACCTACACACATACACCTACACACATACACACACACATATACACACACACATATACACACTCACACACACACACACTCACACACACACACACACACACACACACACACACACACACAAACAAACACACACATACACCTACACACATACACCTACACACATACACACACACATATACACACACACATATACACACTCACACACACACACACTCACACACACACACACACACACACACACACACACATACACACATACATACACACACACTACAGTACATTACTAGCAGGCCAGAAAACCAATAAGTGATGGAAGCGAAACCTACCACAGGTTCAGAAACTTCAGGCACAATACTCCACTGAATCCTCCATCCTCTGGAAAAATGAAAACAACACACTTTAACACACACTCCGGCTGGACATCAGACATACTGTAGGTACAATACCTACTCTGTAACATTACATCTGTCCTCGGACATGCAGCAATCATAAATGCCATTCCTTTTCCTTTTACACATTCAAATATACACACATACACACTCATGTGCTGTGTGCTCCATCCTCGGTTTCACTTCATGCAACACGTACAGTATATATATATATATATATATATACAGTATATATAATAAATTTTATTTATAATGCACTTTATATTTGAAGCTACAATTTAAATCGATCTGAAAGCTCTGATAAAAAGATAATTTTTAAAACCAGATTTAAAAGCGTCAACAGTCTGTGGCGTCCTCAGATACTCAGGGAGAGCATTCCACAGTTAGGTGCAGCTGAGCAAAAGGCCCTATCTCCCATAGTATAAAGTTTAGTCTTAGGAGGTTTCAAAAGATTTACTGATGCAGAACGGAGGTTGCGTGTTTATTTATTTATTTATTTAACCTTTATTTATCCAGGTAAACTGTTTGAGAACCACTTCTCATTTATAAACATGACCTGGCCAAGAGGCTACAAGAATCAAAAGGGACATACTGTACAACTATACAAAGTCAAATACATGGCACACAAACAATTGAAAAAAAAAAAATAATAATAGACAACAAAGAAAAGAAAAAGAAAAAGAATAAAGTGGTTAAATATGTGTATAAATATGTTTCATAATTGTCAGCAGGAACAAGAGTCAACTATGTAATTTTGGAGGTTTTGCTTAAAGGAGGAGATTGGGATCAGAGATGTAAGTTTCAGGGTATTTTGTAGTATGTTCCAGTCATGTACTGCTGCAAAGCGGTAGGCATTACGTCCGAAGATCGGAGAAGTAGGAGGGGTACTAAATTTAATCAAATTACTTGATCTTGTGCGATAGGCGTTATGAGCAACATGAAGAAGAGATGACAAATAGAGAGGTGTCTTGCCCAGGATTGTCTTGTATATGAAAAGAAACCAGTGATGGAGCCGCCGAGTATGAAGGGAGGGCCAGCCCACCAATTTATACAGGTCGCAGTGATGAGTGTGAAAGGTGGCATTAGTGGCAAAACGGATGGTTGAATGATAGAGTGTGTCATGTTTTTTTAAAGCTGTATTTGGTGCCATTCTATAAATAATATCGCCATAGTCCAAAATTGGCAGTACTGTCATCTTGACAAGGGTGCATTTGGTAGCATGAGTAAAAGAAGCTTTATTGCGGAAACGAAAAGCTAATCTAGCTTTAACTTTTATTTGAAGGTTATTGATGTGTGTAATGAATGACAGAGATGAATCCAACCAGATACCTAGATATTTATATTTGTTGACATACTCCAGAACCATACCATTCATGCAAGTGATTGTAGGTGGAGTCACGGTGACTGGTTTTCGGCTAAAAAGGATACATTTTGTCTTACTGGTGTTAATACGGAGGTGGAGATTGTCAAAGAACTGCTCTATAGAGGTGAAGCTGAGTTAAAGACTAGAAGCCGCAGAATTGGGAGAAGAACCAACTGAATACAAAATGGTATCATCTGCATAAAGATGAATCCTGGAGGTGCCAGCAGCTCTGGCTATATCATTGATATAGATAGAAAAAAGGGTTGGGCCCGGGATGGAGCCTTGAGGCACACCTTTAGAGATATTAAGTGGGTCTGACATAATGTTTTCAAACTTCAATTGCTGGGCACGGTTAGTAAGATAATTGGCAAACCAAGCACAGCTTAGAGAAGGAAAGACCAATACTGGAAAGCTTATGTAAAAGGATCCTATGGTCGACAGAATCATAGGCCTTGGCGAGGTCTATAAAGGTGGCAATATGTAAGGTAATAAGTGTGGACGTATGTGAGGTAATAAGTTCTTTGAGATAGGGGAGGGGCATTCCCATAAATACACTGGTGGGTAAGAAGGGCAACCTTGTAATCAATTCTAAATAAAACAGGGAGCCAGTGAAGAGATTTAAGAATGGGCATCATATGATCATATTTACGCCCTCTCATCAGGATCCTAGCAGCACTGTTCTGAATATACTGCAGCTTTTGAAGGGTTCTTCCAGTAGTCCCGATGAGAAGTGCATTCCAGCCTGGAGGAGACAAACGCATGGACTAACTTTTCTGCATCAGCAAAAGTAAGTGCTGGACGCAGTTTCGCAATATTCCTGAGGTGGAAATAAGATGTTTTACACAGATGTTTGACATGAGCCTCATACATCAAATGAGAGTCCATTTTAACCCCAAGGTTTATAACGGATGTTGACAATGGGATAGCCTGACCAGAAAAGGTAATACTGGTGATGTTAGATGTCCTAACCTGGTGTGGGGTGCCTACTAAAATAGCTTCGGTCTTAGAGCTGTTCCGCTGCAGGAAATTTTGCTTCATCCATGACTATCTTCTCCAAACAGATGGTCAAAGTAGATGATGGCAAAGTAGACGAGGAGATTGAATTTATTCTGAGGTAGAGCTGAGTATCATCAGCATAGCAATGAAAATAAAATACCATGCTGGCTGATGATACAGCCCAGGGGAAGCATATACAATATAAACAAAATAGGACTGAGCACAGAGCCCTGAGAAACACCACAGGTGACATTGTGTGTAGCGGATTTAGCCTCTGCCAAGGCAACATGCTCTGTTCTTTAAGAACGTAAGATAGGATGAGAACCATTTGTAAACAGAGTCAGAGAGTCCAACAGTGTGACGTAATCTGTGAAGGAGAATATTATGTTCAACAGTATCAAAGGCCGAAGACAAGTCCAACAGGATGAGAAGAGATGGAAAACCAGCATCAGCCGACATCAGTAGGTCGTTCGTGACTCTAACCAGAGCTGTTTCCACGCTGTGGCAGGGCAGATTTTGTTTTAGATAAGACTGAAGCTGTGCAGCATTTACTTTTTCCAGCACTTTTGAAAGGAACGGGAGGTTGGAAATGGGCCTGTAGTTTGCAAGTACTTCTGGATCTAAGGTGGATCCAAAGATCTAAAGTGGTGTGATGATAGCAGATTTAAATGTAGCGGGAACATATCCAGTCTGGAGAGAGTGATTTATTATCCTGGTAATCAGGGGACTTATAGCACAAAGGTTGGATTTAACCAAAACTGTAGGAAAAGGGTCCAGAGCACAATTTGATGGTTTCATCTTTCTGACAATGACCTCAACCTCTTGCTGCATAACTTTCGAGAAACAGCTGAAAGGTTGCAAATTCCCTGGCTGTGGGTCATTCATCAAGACAGGTAGTGCAGAGGAACTCGATAGAGACGAGCGGATGGTATCCACTTTTTTCCTGAAGAAAGTAATGATGTTATTGCATTTCTCCTCCGTAGCTTCCAGATGGGATTAAAATTGTGGTTTCGATAGTCGATAAAGAGAAAAGTTGCTTGGATTTTCCAGAGCTATTGTTAATAATATTTAAATGAAACTTTGATCTTGCAGCTCTCAATGCTCTTGCATATGCCTTCAGATGTTCTCTGTAAACTTATGAACTTATGAGTCCTGAGGCCTGTAGACGTTGTTTAAGAACACGCCCAGCTGTCTTCATCTTCCGCAGCTCACATGTATACCAGGGGGCTGAACGTGAGAAGCAGACAGTTCTATATCTGACAGGGTTATGGAAGTCAAGGAGACTGCTGAGGGATTGGTTGTGTGTGTATATATATATATATATATAAAAAGACTCCATATACTGACAGACAACATGAGATACGGTATGACGGGTACAGAATAAGGAGAAGTGAAAGAGTTTGGTGCAGTAAGAGCGAGACAGTGTTACTGCTTTACCTTGCAATGAGGTAATTCAAGGATAACCTCAGAATGGCTAAAAACAGGAACATAGGAATGGCCCAGCCATACCATGCAGCATTCATATAGACCTATAAAAAACAACACACACAGTAACAAATATAAAACATATATACTGTAAAATACTCAAAGTACTGTGCAGTTTGTTCAACATATCACCCTGTATGTAAGTCACCGCAGAGAAAAATCTGCAAAGTCAACAACTGCCAAGGTCTTTCTATTACACAGTATTATATATTAGAGAATAAATAGTCTGAACCGTTCACTTCTAGCTGAAATGGTACTTTATCTGCAGAGCTGCAGCCACAAGTTCAATAGGTTTACACTCAAAGATCATTAGCACTAATTTACTGATAATTTATAATAATATGGTTAGGTCTGCAAAATGATAAATAAAAATAATAGAGTGACAAGCGCAAACCAGACTGAAAGACGAAAAGACAGAAAAAAAAAAGGACAGGCAGAATCTTTATTGTGTCCATGTCTGGACCATGGACCAGGACTAAAACATCTCTTTTCAGTTGATGTGATGATAAGGCTTTCTTTTTTTTTTTATTAAGAATTATTTTATTTCAAATATTTAAATGAAAACAATATATGGATAGAACAATGGATGGATGGATGGATGGATAGATGGACATACATAGACAGATATTACTGTATATATAGACCAACATGGAAGAAGAGAGTGACACCTAGACAGAAAAACAGACAGACGAATGCAAAAATAGAAATAGACTTATATACTGAACAAAAATATAAACGCAACACTTTTGTTTTTGCTCCCATTTTTAATGAGATGAACTCAAAGATCTGAAACATTTTCTACATAAACAAAATAACCATATCTCACAAATATTGTTCACAAATCTGTCATAATCCATTACGATGAAGAACTGGAGTCAAGTCGAGACCCCAATGAGGACGACAAGCATGCAGATGAGCTTCCATGAGACTGTTTGACAGTTTGTGCAGAAATTCTTTGGTTATGCACTCCGATTGTTTCAGCAGCTGTCCGAGTGGCTGGTCTCAGACGATCTTGGAGGTGAACCTGCTGGATGTGGAGGTCCTGGGCTGGTGTGGTTACACGTCGTTTGCGGTTGTGAGGCCGGTTGGATGTACTGCCAAATCCTCTGAAACACCTTTGGAGATGGCTTATGGTAGAGAAATGAACATTCAATTCACGAGCAACAGTTCTGGTGGACATTTCTGCTGTCAGCATGCCAATTGCACGCTCCCTCAAAACTTGCAACATCTGTGGCATTGTGCTGTGTGATTCAACTGAACCTTTCAAAGTGGCCTTTTACAGGTGGCCAGTCTAAGGCACACCTGTGCAATAATCATGCTGTCTAATCAGCATCTTGATATGGCACACCTGTGAGGTGGAATGGATTATCTCGGCAAAGGAGAAGTGCTCACTATCACAGATTTTGACAGATTTGTGAACAATATTTGAAAGATATGGTTATTTTGTGTATGTAGAAAATGTTTCAGATCTTTGAGTTCATCTCATAAAAAATGGGAGCAAAAACAAAAGTGTTGCGTTTATATTTTTGTTCAGTATACATTAGAATATGCGAAAAGATATACAAAAAACGATGGATAACACTGACACTGAGACAGACAGACAGACAGACAGACGACAGACAGAGAAAAGTTCAGCACTCACAATAAAGGCAATGGCTGACGTATACACTGAGTGCCAGTTGGATAAGGCTGACAGGTTCCTCAAGAAGTTAGTTACAGGTCTGGCACCCCGCTCTGCATACGACACACACACACAGAAACACATTTTTAATAATTATAATGCATTACATATATTCACGAATTGCTAAAAAAAAAAGCATTATGAAATTAGGCATAAAAATGACTTACTAAGTCGCCTCATATTTTCTGTTAACCTGAAAGAGAGAAGAACATTCATCACATTGGTTTTGTCAATTTCCGTTTATAAACACAGATGGACAAAGTTCAATATTAACATGTGATGAGGTAATGCACTCTAACAAATTATTAAATGAAATAATAGCATATTAAATTCATGACATTTTAATCATCTGTTAAGTACTGTACGTCTCTTTGCTTCACCTCTTAGCACTGAGCGGCTCCTCCGGTTCCACCGTGTTTTCCTCCGGCTGGAAACGGAAGTCCTCGATGTAACCCCCGAACCGGTCGTACAGCCACTTCTGCACCCGAAACCACAATGTCTCTTTTTGTTGCTTTTCTAAACAGAGAGAGAGAGAGAGACAAAGAGTCAATAACTGACCTGTCAAGCTTTATTAACCTAATTTACTCAGTGTGTGTGTGTGTGTGTGTGTGTGTGTGTGTGTGTAAGACTAGCTTTTCTGCCCCACATTCCACTCCCCGAATACAAATGGCCTCCTCTGGCCTAGATAAGACTTTTCTGTAAATTTAGATCACAGCCTGAAGGTGCTTATGCTCCCCGAAGTGACGCCTTTTACATGCAGAAGAACGCTTTTACACGCGGACACCACATCAGAGAGATGATAAACTTTATCCCAGCGGTAATGCGGAAGTTCTGAAGCTACCACACACACACACACACACAATGTATGCACACTAGCCCTATTTGAACAAATCTCACTGTTAAACTAGCTTTTTATTCCAAACTTTATTGTAAATGAATATTTTTATTTCTAAGGATATATTTCTAGTTTCTAATTGTTGCCATTTCTGATTAAAAGAAACCTGTGTGTGCTGTAAATGTTTTCCACATTTCATGTTTCACCCACATTTTTTATGGAGTTTTTCTCATTTTCTTTGGATTTTCTCATCACTCTACTGTATAAACACTGCTCCACAGTAAAAACAGGTGTTTGGAATGTTTTGTTGATTTCTTTAAATAAATAAATAAATGAATAAAGTTCGAAAAAATAAAATAAATGATTTTATGTAAATAAAATATCCAGTTTACAGAACTTACATATTCACAAAGCTTCCTGGAATTCTCTCAGAATTCGCTATCTCAGCGTAAAAAGTCCTAGCTGGGAGTCCTAGACTAAAAGTGGTTTAGAAAACCACTCTGTAAGGAAAGTGCAAAAACTTTTATCTTGTGAGGAGATGTGGTTGATCCCATTGCTAGGGATGATGCAGCAATTCAAGGACTGTGATTGGTTGGGAACAATCCAAGAGAGATGAAAGGAAGTACAAGAAAAAGAGAAGAAAATTGGACAGAAGAGCAGTGTTTACGTTTAGTGTTTGGAGAATATTTCTTCTTTTCATCATTTTGTCCTCTGCTATAGAAACTATTAAGCATATAAAAAGTCGTCCTCTCTACACTTAACAGTTTTTACCTTAAGAGCTGTTTTTAGGTCTAAGATGTTTTGTGAATCATTTTTATCTTCACTAAGATTTAGTCCTAAATTTTAGGGGAAATTCTACGAAAATGTCATAATTCTAAGAACTTTCTACAACTTTAGGTTTGAGAAGCTTTATAAACACAGGCCCAGGACTTTCAAGTTGTTCTGAATTCTTTTCTTGGCCGTATGCATTGGATTGTTGTCTTGTTGAAACGTAAATCATCACCCCAGCCTTAGATCCTGAGCACTCTGGAGAAAGTTTTCTCTCCGGATTGCTCCTTATTTCTCTGAATAAATTTTCCCTCTATACTGACTAGTCTACCAGTCACAGAAAAAAATCCCCACAGCATGATGCTGCCACCACCATGTTTAACTGTAGGAATGGTTTTAATATGGTAGTCTGCAGTGCCAAGTTCCTGATTCCACTTAGTTTACTCTTTGTGTCAGTAGATCAGAGGATTTTGGATTTTTATGCTCTTCAGGTGCTTTTTGGCAAACTCCCAGCAGGCTGTCATATGCCTTTAAAGCAAGAAATGGCTTTTGTCAGGCCACTGTACCATACGGGTCAGATTGGTGAAGTACAGCAATGATGGTTGTCCTTCTGTAAGAATCTCCCAACCCCACAAAGGAATAAATGAGGATCTTATTTGTAATAACTCTTGGGCTCCTGGTTACAGTACCTGTCTGACCAAGGTGCTTCGTCCCAGATTAAGCGGTTTGGCCAAGAACCTGGGCCGACAGATCTGGGAACCTCTTTTTTCTTTGAGAATGATTGAGGCTACTGTAACTCTTGGGTGCTTTCAATGCTGCAAAAATTTTCTTCTATCCTTCCATAAATCTGTGTCTTGACACAATCCTGACCTGCAGGTCTACAAATAATTCTCCTAACCTCATGGCTTTGTTTTCATTAGAACATACAACAATTACGGTGACAGTAAGAGTATGTGTGCCCTTCGTAAGAGTCTGAAAATGTTACATCCGCACTGTAAGTAGTTTAATAAGTAAACAATTAAGCAACCAAAAGGCACTTATGTATAGAATCAATCAAACGTTTGGAACCAGTTTGAATTTATTTTCTACAATCTATAACAATACTGATTTTTCTTTTTTTTTTCTGTTTCATGTCTGGTTACCTGTGCTGTTCGTGGAGGGTGACTGCTGTTTACGGGAGTTCTGGGGAGGAGAGTCTTCTAACCTGATACAAGAAAAAAATAATAAGAGAAAATCTCAGCCAATCACTCACACTTTCCTCATTACAAATCACCAGGTTAATTGTCACCCTGTCTAAGGTACAGTATGATGTTTGTCACTGATATTTAACTCAATTATGGAATAACAGTGGAAACAAATTGATGTGTTGTCGGCAGGGAGTTTGTGAGTGAGCATTAAGTACGGTAAGTAAAACTGCATTTATTTTTCTTAACTGGTGAAAGGACAGCAGTTGGTAGTGAACTCAGTTTACACAACAGGCTCACATATACTTCAGCATTGGACTGTTGGAGAATGTTATGTCTTTAAGGAATCCAGGGTCATCAGGAGGGAGGCAGTAACAGCTATTTTTAAATCCTAGTAAGTGGAGGCAAGGCTGGTTGGCGAGCCATGCCCTGGTCACAACAGGAGAATAACTCAGATCAGGTCCGAGAAAGTGAACCTGGACTGAAACCGAAACCTGACCTTGGACCAATATTTTAGTCTTTGTAAAAAACTTTAAGTAAGTGGACCTGGTAGCTGAATGAGAAGGAATGATTCCTTAAAATATTGAGAAACATTGTTGGTGATAAACAAAAAGGGAACATATTGATCATTTCCTGTTTTTTATTTGTGCTTAAAAATCAAAGGTTCAGCAAAAATAATGTCTAATAATGTCGAACTGGAATTAAATTTTATTTTATAATTTTTTTACATTTTACTCATTTATTTCCACATTTTTTCAATTCTGTAAAGCTGCTTTGTGACAATGGCCACTTTTAAAATTGCAATACAAAGAAAAAATTTAATATAATTATTTATATAAGTTTATTTAATTTAATAATTCATTTCACCAATAGTGAGATTCAGTCAATAGCAGTTAGCCTTTTCATTTATATATTGTACATTATCACACAACTTTAGGTTTTGGATCGGTTATAATTTCATGCATCAGGTATAATTTTGTGAGCCAATGTTAGAAGCAATCACAGATTTTACAAAAACCTTTCTAATGCACTTTATTTTTGCATATTGTAACCTATTTCTAAGTGAAACATGTTTGACATTTTATATATTATATGAACAATGTTTCTTTTTCCTGCAAGGAATATAGCCCAAATCACAATATTACAGGGGATAAAAAGTCATCGCATTTTGTTTAATAATCATCATTATAAAGGCTGATAAAAATACAATATAATGTGCACCACCTGAACTGCAATTACACACCTTTATGGTTAATAGATATGTGAGCTATGAAGAAATATTATGGAAAACATAATATTTGGCATAATGTGGATATACTTATGATCATCAGAGCTCTGTGCTCACCTGGCTTTTAGTACGTCGTTCATCTTTTGCTCCAAATCCAGCCTCCTGCAGCGCTCCTTCTCCAGCTCCTGCTTCAGCGTCTCCACATTGGTCTCCTCTCGCAGCTTCCTCAGCTCCTCCTCTGTACACACAACACAATCACCCCACACTCAGCACTGCATGCAAGAGTATGCTAGTTAAGAAACTTACGCAGACGTTAACTGTGTGTGCCTGTTTTATAGGAATGATGGTGATGGTGGGAAAGTATTTCTCATTTAAACTGTCTGTGCGGTAATTGGTCTTGCTTTTCCCCACTGAGAGGTGAACATGTCCCCATGAAACGCTCCATACACTGCCTCAACTTTCTCTCTCTATTCAGCCATCAATCTATTCAGTATAAATATCAGTTTATTCACTGCACGCCTCCAGCTGTACTAAAGGTCATAAATATTTTAGTTCAAAAACTCGTGCCTTTCAGACAGCGGAACGTATACCAGGACAAAGCCTGCTATGTGTAGACTGCACACCCCATGGAGAGAGTCATTAGCTGAAGTGTTTGAGGAGAATTGTGGACCATAGGGGGTTTGCGATTGTAAGCACAAATGAGATGAGTTCATGCAGCTTCTTAAAACCTCACACTCCGCACTCAGGCCCAGCGCTGATGACATATGGCGAGTGAAATTTCTTGATTTCGGAAAATTATTTAACTGAGAGCTCTTCAGAAATTGAAAGAAGTTTGCATTAAGGACTGGGGAAAATCATGCACTGATATAAGAAGGCTCACTGTGAACTAAAGAGGAGAATTTGGAACCTCGAAGACTGTTGATAAATATAGGTGCGAAATGACTCAGAATAATGACCTGGTTTTCAGTCAGAATAACTCCAACAGATGAAGGCGGCCTAACTGAGCACAATCAACATATATAGATTTAAAAGTTCAGCGTAGAGCATCAGTGTGTCAAAAACTCATTACTGCATCTAATCCATCAGACTGAGCTTCAGCAGCTCTCTACCACTCTCTACCACTAATATATTTTCAGTTAATTTCCTGACTGTATAAACACTGGACCTATGGCACCACAAAATTTGCAACTAGCAGTCCTAGCAGCACCATTCATTCATTCATTCATTCATTTAATCAAACAAACAAATTTAAAATTCTGTACCACCACATGGTATTTGTTTAGCACAAACTCAGGATGAAATAACAGAAATATACGAGAAATATAATGCACAAAGTATGAATTGTGTATTAATTTCAGTACTAGTAAGTAGCAAACAACTCAAACTTATAGGTCTACAAATAAACTGGTTAACCAAAACCAGAAAATAACATGGTTAACCAAACATTAAATAAGATAATATACTGGTTAAACACACAAACAATAAGATAATAAACTAGTTAACCAAACATCAAACCAGACAATAAACTGGTTAACCAAAAACCAAACATCAAACCAAATAAGCTGGTTAACCAAATAGTAAATAAGATAATGGTTAACCACACAACCAATCAGATAATATACTGGTTAATCACACAACCAATCAGATAATATACTGGTTAATCACACAACCAATCAGATAATATACTGGTTAATCACACAACCAATCAGATAATATACTGGTTAACCACACAACCAAACAGATAATAAACTGGTTAACCACACAACCAAACAGATAATAACCTGGTGAACCACACAACCAATCAGATAATAACCTGGTGAACCACACAACCAAACAGATAATATACTGGTGAATCACACAACCAATCAGATAATAAACTGGTTAACCACACAACCAAACAGATAATATACTGGTTAACCACACAACCAAACAGATAATATACTGGTAAACCACACAACCAATCAGATAATATACTGGTTAACCACACAACCAATCAGATAATAAACTGGTTAACCACACAACCAAACAGATAATATACTGGGTAACCACACAACCAAACAGATAATATACTGGTTAACCACACAACCAAACAGATAATAAACTGGGTAACCACACAACCAATCAGATAATATACTGGTTAACCACACAACCAATCAGATAATAAACTGGTTAACCACACAACCAATCAGATAATAAACTGGTTAACCACACAACCAAACAGATAATAACCTGGTTAACCACACAACCAATCAGATAATAAAGTGGTTAACCACACAACCAAACAGATAATAAACTGGTTAACCACACAACCAAACAGATAATATACTGGGTAACCACACAACCAATCAGATAATATACTGGTTAACCACACAACCAATCAGATAATAAACTGGTTAACCACACAACCAATCAGATAATAAACTGGTTAACCACACAACCAAACAGATAATAACCTGGTTAACCACACAACCAATCAGATAATAAAGTGGTTAACCACACAACCAAACAGATAATATACTGGTGAACCACACAACCAATCAGATAATATACTGGTGAACCACACAACCAATCAGATAATAAACTGGTTAACCACACAACCAAACAGATAATATACTGGTTAACCACACAACCAATCAGATAATATACTGGTGAACCACACAACCAATCAGATAATAAACTGGTTAACCACACAACTAAACAGATAATATACTGGTGAACCACACAACCAAACAGATAATATACTGGTGAACCACACAACCAAACAGATAATATACTGGTGAACCACACAACCAATCGGATAATATACTGGTTAACCACACAACCAAACGGATAATAAACTGGTTAACCACACAACCAAACGGATAATATACTGGTGAACCACACAACCAAACGGATAATATACTGGTGAACCACACAACCAATCGGATAATAAACTGGTTAACCACACAACCAATCGGATAATAAACTGGTTAACCACACAACCAAACGGATAATAAACTGGTTAACCACACAACCAAACAGATAATAACCTGGTTAACCACACAACCAATCAGATAATAAACTGGTTAACCACACAACCAATCAGATAATAAACTGGTGAACCACACAACCAAACAGATAATATACTGGTGAACCACACAACCAATCAGATAATAAACTGGTTAACCACACAACCAAACAGATAATATACTGGTTAACCACACAACCAATCAGATAATATACTGGTTAACCACACAACCAATCAGATAATATACTGGTTAACCACACAACCAAACAGATAATATACTGGTTAACCACACAACCAAACAGATAATATACTGGTGAACCACACAACCAAACAGATAATATACTGGTGAACCACACAACCAATCAGATAATATACTGGTGAACCACACAACCAATCAGATAATAAACTGGTGAACCACACAACCAATCAGATAATAAACTGGTTAACCACACAACCAATCAGATAATAAACTGGTTAACCACACAACCAAACAGATAATAAACTGGGTAACCACACAACCAATCAGATAATATACTGGTTAACCACACAACCAATCAGATAATAAACTGGTTAGCCACACAACCAAACGGATAATAACCTGGTTAACCACACAACCAAACGGATAATAACCTGGTTAACCACACAACCAATCGGATAATAACCTGGTTAACCACACAACCAATCAGATAATAAAGTGGTGAACCACACAACCAATCGGATAATATACTGGTGAACCACACAACCAATCGGATAATATACTGGTGAACCACACAACCAATCGGATAATATACTGGTGAACCACACAACCAATCGGATAATATACTGGTGAACCACACAACCAATCGGATAATAAACTGGTGAACCACACAACCAAACAGATAATAAACTGGTGAACCACACAACCAAACAGATAATATACTGGGTAACCACACAACCAATCAGATAATAAACTGGTTAACCACACAACCAAACAGATAATATACTGGTGAACCACACAACCAAACAGATAATATACTGGTGAACCACACAACCAATCAGATAATATACTGGTGAACCACACAACCAAAAAGATAATATACTGGTTAACCACACAACCAAACAGATAATATACTGGTTAACCACACAACCAATCAGATAATATACTGGTTAACCACACAACCAAAAAGATAATATACTGGTTAACCACACAACCAAACAGATAATAAACTGGGTAACCACACAACCAATCAGATAATAAACTGGTTAACCACACAACCAAACAGATAATAAACTGGTTAACCACACAACCAAACAGATAATAAACTGGTTAACCACACAACCAAACAGATAATAAACTGGTTAACCACACAACCAAACGGATAATAACCTGGTTTACCACACAACCAAACGGATAATAACCTGGTTAACCACACAACCAATCGGATAATATACTGGTGAACCACACAACCAATCGGATAATATACTGGTTAACCACACAACCATCAAATAATATACTGGTTAACCACACAACCATCAAATAATATACTGGTTAACCACACAACCAACCAGATAATAAACTGGTTAACCACACAACCAACCAGATAATAAACTGGTTAACCACACAACCAACCGGATAATAAACTGGTAAACCACACAACCAATCGGATAATAAACTGGTTAACCACACAACCAAACAGATAATAACCTGGTTAACCACACAACCAATCAGATAATAACCTGGTTAACCACACAACCAATCAGATAATAAACTGGTTAACCACACAACCAATCAGACAATAAACTGGTTAACCACACAACCAATCAGACAATAAACTGGTTAACCACACAACCAATCAGATAATATACTGGTTAACCACACAACCAAACAGATAATAAACTGGTTAACCACACAACCAAACAGATAATAAACTGGTTAACCACACAACCAATCAGATAATAAACTGGTTAACCACACAACCAAACAGATAATAAACTGGTTAACCACACAACCAAACAGATAATAAACTGGTTAACCACACAACCAAACAGATAATAAACTGGTTAACCACACAACCAAACAGATAATATACTGGTTAACCACACAGCCAATCAGATAATATACTGGTTAACCAAATATTAAACCAGATAATAAACTGGTTAACCAAAGAGACAATCATAAAAATAAACTGGTTAAGCAAATAATAATTCAGGTACTTTATGTTAAAATTGCAATAGAGAAATTATCCTTGTTTAATACTGGTATTCTCAATAATTTGGAGCTGGAACCATACTTTTGGTCCAGTACCTGGTTCGCACACATAGCTGTCTGGTTTTGTTAATATCTGTGTGTTTAGAACATTAGACAGATGAACATGTGTTAGTCTCCACACGCTGAAATGTCCAACACTCACTAGAGCTGAATCTGTGCTGGTGTATACCGGAACTCCTCAGGTTTCACCCACTGCCACCTGCATTCTGCAAGCTTAAATGGCTACCTAAATTATTCATTGGTTTGTCCGTCTCTTTTGTTTTGCTCCTACTTTCTGTTGCCTGGAAGTTATGTTCAGACAGAGTGGCGTGGAAGCAGACGCTGGAAAACAACTCGATCACTCTGGCAAGCTCGCTCAAATCCCAACACAGAGTGACTGGGTCATGGGTGAGCTTTTTCCATCAGTAAGAACAAACACACACACACACCCTGATTAACCGCATAATAAGTGATTCTTATGAAATCTAAGCAAATGGAGATGAGGTAACTCAAGGGCACAATAGTTAAAATGAGGTTAAAAATAAATGAGGTTCAGGCACAGGACACACTCGAAACTAGTTCTTTAATGCCAGTCTTATATGTTTTCCCTGCGCCGCTGTAGGCCCATTTACACTGTTCAACAATAAGAGTAAACAATGGACATAAATAATACGAGTAGACTTGTGGGGGGGATTTTTAAACACATCACTACCATAGTGGATAAATTCCTCACATGTACACAGGTTGTACAAACCCTCTTGCAACATGTACTGTACAAATAACATCCACACTACCTTTATCTAGAAAAGAAGCAGCACATAGATGTTAAAACGTGGCATTTAATTTTGTGAGCGGAACATACATATGCATAATTAATCCAGGCCTCATTTCACATCTATCTTCTAATTAGACTAAATAGCAAGATGGATCAGAAGATTAATACAGCACACACACACACACACACACACGCATACTTCATCACCACCTGTTAGAGCTCATCAAAGATTTAGCAGCCTCTCTCTCTCTCTCTCTCTCTCTCTCTGACTCCCCCATCGCCCCCCACACACTCATCATTTCTTTCCTATGAAGTCATTCTTTAGAGCTGCATCTCTTTTGCCCCCCAGTTCCGTGTTCTGAAACTTTCCGTACTAAATGACTATCGCCACTAATGGGCTAAATGTACTGGGGAAGTGTGCCTCATTGCTTCTATTACACATACAGAGTAAGTCTGAGCAATACAATTATTTACACACAGGTTCACACACAATTCCCAAATCAGATCCGTCACAAGGTGTTTAATCTTCTTTAACAGCGGAGCTCAGACAGTAGTTTTGGCTGCAAGGCAAATAACATGTGTTCTTTTTAATACATAATACCAGGCCAAAAAAAAAGGCAAACAATCTAAAAAATGTATTCCATCACCTTTCGCTTTGATTACAGCACACAATGTGGTGGCCAAGTTTACAGTATGTGTAAAAAATTATTCCCAGAAACACTCTTTCACAATTTTGAATCCTGATCAAAATCCACTGGCTCATTTTGTTCGCCACCCTGCTGACTAAGCGTGACTGCTGGTCCACAATTAAAAGTTATAAAGCACTTATATGCACCTCTTATAAAGCTGTTCTCATACTGTAAGGATAGTGTCTTAAGACAGCAAAACAAAACTCTGTGTTTTGCACAAGGAGCATTCAAGTCATACCAGGACTTTTATTATGTATTGTGTGGAATAACAGAACACAGCTACCTTTATTACTCTATATAATCTCCTGCTACACTAATGCACTTATTCCAGGGTTTTACTAATGCTTGGATGACATCAAGATAGGATGTTTTCTCAAGTGATGATCGGACTGTCCGCTTCATGTCTGAAATGCTGGCCTCCCAGGAACTCCTTAAATATCCCAAACATGTGAAACGGCTTGGAGCGAGGTCAGGACTGTGGTATTACTGTAACTCCCATCTGATTGGCTGTAATGTACAAGTGGTCTTCCCACAGTTCCCACAGACAGATGCGTCTTTCCCTCCAGGTGGAGACAAGTTATCAGTTAATTTTCAAGGACTGCAGTGAGCCACCTCAGCCGGGATCCTCATTCACCTTCATTAACATGAAATTCCATCAAGTCCCAGTTTGATTGAACGCCCCTCATTTATTAACATAAATGACAAAATGTCTGTGTTTAAAATAGACAGTTAATACAGCTGAAAGTCTTAAAGCTTAAACCTCTAAAGGTTTTTCATTTGTTTTCCTCATTTCTTCATCTTCTTTATTTCATTAATTTTTTCATTTTTTTATATTTAAATTATTATTGCTCTCGTTTTAATAAAAGGTGTCAGGAAGTAAGGTAGAGGACCAAAAAACTGAAGATTTTTTTCAGATGGTAGTATGAGTATATTAAGAGACAATAAAGACACTTTACAAGCTCCGCCTCTAAATTAAAGGACACACACTGACAAGGCAGCAGCACTAACGACTGGGCTGGCGGATCATCGATAATATAAAACCCCATTGAGTATGAAGTGTTGAGGACTGACTGGAACAGTGTTGTGTGGTGCAGTCCGTGCCACTTTCTTTGTTCCCTATTTATAGAGGCAGGGCTGTGTATGAGCACCAGATTTATTTCAGCCCACACACAGAATGGACAGCTAGTGAATTGCAAGGAGAATCTGACAAAACCAAACAAAAAAAGTGTATCGGATTAGAATCTGATCCCCTCCTTTGAGAGATTGTGTGTTTGGATCTGATTTACTTGAGTTTTAAACAGCAGGTCGCATGATTTATACAAGGTAACTTAATTCTTTACAACAACAAGTATGTGTGTGTGTGTGGGTGATGTGTGTATATGCAGTGCCTGCCTCGAAATTGCGCATCTTAAGACGCTTAGCCGTATCTAATCTAAGCATGCTGTAGACAGAATGTGAACCTATTGAGGCCAAAGTGGAATGGAGCAAAGGGACCGTAAGTTAAAGGGGACACAGCCTGAGGATACACTGAGTCAGGGAGCATGGCAGGTCTCTTTCCCCCTCGCTCTCTTTCTCTTCATATAATTAGTATTGATTAATACACTACAGTCGATTAACATGACATCTGAGGCGGAAAGGCACGTTTGAGTCATGTGCCCATCACGCTCACAACACGTGAATGTACACAACAATACTGAAAAAAAAACAATGTGCTGCCATTACATCAAATAATCCAAAAAGAAGATACACACAAAGTTAATTTTATACTATAATTTATACTCACTCACTCAATCACTCATCGTTGTTTTTCTTGTATACAGAATCACGATGGGCCTGGAGCCTATCCCAGGAGACTTAGGGCATGAGGCGTGATACACACACACACACATACACCCATACTCCCACATGGCAATTTGAGAACACCAATTAGCCAAATTTGCATGTCTTTGGACTGTGGGAGGAAACCTGAGAACCCGGAGGTAACTCCGGGTAATAGAGGGGAAACGTCACAGTGCTGACCACAAAGTCGTCTTGCCGTCTATATCATATACATCTACATAAAATAAACCACAAACAGTGTAACCGCTTTAAACTGTCACTTTAAATTATATCTGTATCTTATATATGTGTTAGGCATTTTAAGGATTACTTAAAGTCACTGTCTTTTCCACTTCCCTGTTCTGATATTGCATATATTCCTTTTAAAGCTGCATCAGCTAACTTAGCCCTAATGCATCCGTGCAGAAATACCCAACCCTTAAACTGAACTCATTCACTTCTACAATATCACAGAAAGAACTCAGCAGTCTACACTAAAAAACACAAGGTGCTTAAGTAAGACCAACTTCAAGGCTCTATTACACTGTTTCAGCTTGAAGCTACTGTAGGTCACTGTCATTGATGGACACTTACTAAGGCTAAGGTCGCTCTCACAGGTCTTGACCTTGTCTGTTGAGTTGCCAAGACACTACTGATCTAGATCTATGGCATCCATCTTGATTTCTTTCTTAGCTCAAACACAAACTTGCTACACCAAAAAAAAAAATCCCAAATAAGTTAATAAACTTTTATATTTTAAAATGTTGAGGACTTGACATAGAGACCTGAGGCACTCCTAATCATTCAGGGTGCCTTTTCTGCTAAATCCAAGGGAGATTTTGGCTTTATTAAGAAAATAAGTTGCTAGTGCTGTGAGCTCTTTGTTCACATTTGCTCAGCATTAAAAAAAATTTAAATCATACCACCGGAAGTCATGACGGGAACAGTTAAATAATAAATAAATGATCAAGATACATTCGGGATCATTTGTTTTATGCATTCGCACGCACTGAGATTTTAGGAAGCTGTTCTCTGGCAAGCAGTGGCGTAATCATATGCTACTCATCATTGTTATAATGGGAACATTGTCCTTTTGCCCTCAGACAATGACTGCAGCATCAGCAATGCAGCGAGAGGGTAAAAGGAACAAATTTCATCATCACAGCAGAAATTCAGAGTGTCGAAGACTCGCTGACGCATTAGCAGTTGTAAAGACCTGACAAGATCATCAACGTACAGACTTTCAACAAACATATGAAAATGGTTTGGATTGCTGCTGCATAGGATCTGACTCACAGGCAGTTAAAAGATTTTCACGAAAATGAAAAAATATGTTATTAATTCCACTATAAGAGAGAAACACCAGACGTGTGTGACTTACTCTTTTCAGACATCCTGTACCAAAACCACTTCCTGCTTCAAATCAGTTTGAGCAGTTAGGACTTTATTCAGGCTGCATTTGCAAAAGTAAAACACGCAGCTGTTTTCATCATTCGCTTAGCACGTAACGCTTTTAGAGAGCCTGGCTTTGCCAATACCTCATCTTAAGTTTCGTTTTTAAATCTATATAATATATTACTGGCTTAACAATAAACTATCAGGGATGAGCAATACACAAAGTCTTGCTGATAATATAGTATAAAGACTACTTTAGGGTGTTCAAGTCAAACCAGGACTTCTGACCAATGCCGAATAACAGAACACAGTTATGAGAGTAAAAACCTTTTTTTTCTATACAGTATAATCCCCTGCTACACTCAGGCACTTCCTCTAGTGTTTCAATAGCGCTTACTGTAGATACCAAGGTGTAAAGTTCTCACGACACCAGAGCCATGCATCACATCTCCAACCCTGGCCTCCCAGGAACTCCTTTAATTGCCCAAATATGTGGAAATGGCTTCGATCGAGGTAGGACCTTATGGTTGAGGTCAGGCTTCTATATAGGACACTTGCCACTCCAGCCTTGGTGAAACATGTCTTCATGGAGTGTATTAATTATATAGTGTATTAGTGTATCATATCATCTGAGAACAGGTTTGAGACTCTTCGTTCCAGTGAAAGGAACTCTAGATCCTAAAGAGCCTAGACAATTGTGTGCTTTCATTTTTGTAGCAACATGTTAAGGTGTCCACAAACATTTGGCAATACACAGTAGCATATACAATATTAAAATCATTGAAAGACAACTATATTACACAAGAACTATAAAACCTCTTGTCAATGTTAGAAGCAAGCACATCTCAGCACCAGGTTTAACAACAGTGGGATGTCATCAATAAATCTGCACACACTGTTACATCTTAAATGAGAAAGTCCTGCTAGATCCCATTTGTTTCATGATTCTCAGTCATCATTAGCGAGTGTCCCTACATTGTGAGTCTTCAAGGACATGGCGGGTGTGCTGTCATTCTGCTGTAACCGGGATGACGTGACGTGCCGGTTCTCACAGCAGTGTCCACCTCATCCCTTACAAAACACACGCAGTCGTAGCTCTATGAGACTGCGCTAGCATTTCAACCCAACAATACGCTGTATAAAGCGGAGCTCATGTGGCCGCCCTCCTGCCTACAGAGTGCTACTGTTGCATGGTAACCTGCTTGAAAGAAGAGAGAAGAAGAAAGCGGGGGTGCTGCAAATAAAGAAAACAGTCCCTCGCAGTTTGCCAGGAACAGGATATTCCAGAGGAAGTGGTGTGTAAAATGTAGCAGTAACCGATGTCTTTCACAGCACAGAGCAGGACAAGCATGCTGGGTGGACAATGGCTAAAATTTACCATTATCTACATTAGTAACTGAGGAGCTAGGTCTGTCTTTTCACTCCACTTTCCGGGCTGTTAGTGTGTCACTTTTTTTTTTTATTCATTTGACAGATATTTTATCTGAAGCCAATTAGAACTAAGATACAAGAATACAAGGTATTAATAAAATAGTAAGCTTTGCTTTCTAACAACTTTGACAAGTTTGGGATTTGAACTCACAACCTTCCATCCACTCATATACTGTACACACTGAAAGACTAAAATCTTAGTGAAGACAACAATAATTCACAAAACATCTTAGCCCTATAAACAGCTTCTAGGGTAAAAATTGTTAAGTATAAAGAGTTTCTATAGCAGAGAAGAATAAATATTCTTCAAACATTGATCAAGAAGCTAAAAGTAAACACCGCTCTTCTGTCCAATTTGGTTTTCTTGTTGTTTTACCTTCTTTCATCTCTCTTGGATTGTTGGCTTCATACCATCCAAAAGTGAAACTTACATAGACTGTCCTGCAATCATGTACATTGGTACAAGTAATAAAATCAGGATTCTACTTTATGGAAATTGGTTCCTTCAAAAGTAAACACATTTTTAACATTACGCTGTTTAATTAAGTTTCATATATTTAGTCTATAACAGAAACTTTGCATGAAGTAACCTGTAGTCATGATTATTCTTTATATACAAACATTATGATTTCACTGTCTGTTCTATTATCATATATTCTATTTTCAAGTACTTTTTAAGACTGTTGCAGAGGTCATAGGTAATTTTTTATCAACCAATCAAGAGTCCTTGAACTGCTGCGTCATATCTAGCAACAGGGTCAACCACACCCCCTGACTAAGATAAAGGTTTTTGTATTTTCCTTACTCAGAGTTGCTCTGAGACGTTTCCTAAATCACTTTTAGTCTAGGACTCCCAGCTAGGACTTTTTAAGCTAAGATAGGAGCTCTCAGAGAGAATTCTAAGAAGCTTTGTGAATACGGGCCCAGATCTCCTACACAAGTGTAACATTTAACTAGAAAATTTAAAAACAATACTAAAACATTAAAAAACTACAGTAACATTATTACTGGTTTCATATCAACGTAAGTCTGTTAAAGGTTCAGTATATGGATGCGTAATTGTGTGGTCATTCTTTCACTTCTCAGATTCACTTCATCATATTCCCAACCCAAAGAGCACTTTGTAATTAGTGCATGTGAACAGAACATCAATGCAGGGGCAGTTTATTCCTATGGAAAATTAGCTCTTAAATAATCTCTTTCAATAGCATCCTTAATGTACTGTACATAAATAGGGAGAGACAGAGACAGTCAGAGAGAAAAAGAGAGTCCCGCTCTTTTCTTATCTTTGACTTTTACAGATAACATGATGAGTTTTATAATGAGTATTTATGACGATTTATACATGATTACTATGCTAAAACATTATACTGTAATTGTTGTACATCATAATGATTCTAAACTGCACAATATGCAGAATTCTTCAGGGCTTCCTTCAAAGTTTAGTTACTTACAGTAAATGTTCTTAATTCTTAGATTGCCAGAAATTCAGGAGTATAACTGAGCAGTGGTGGCTCAGTGTGTTAAGGCTCTGAGTTATTGCTCGGAAGGTCGATGATTAGATCCCCAGCTCCGCCGGGTTGCCGCTGTCGGACCCTTGAGCAAGGCCCTTAACTCGTATGAAGTATGTCTAGACACTATCACAATCATTATGAGACAGACTTGTCCCTAGGAGACATAACCAGGTATAAAGAAATGACATTTTGTCCAGGGAGCTTTGTAGTATTATAAGTAGTACTATTATGACAGGACTTGTTATTATTATTATTATTATTATTATATAATCATGATTTCAGCGCCACTAGCATGGTTAAAGTTTATTAGGATATCCCTGGAGCTCCAATCCAGATCATAAATATCCCAGCTGCAGGTGTTCTCTTGCTATGTGTGTGGGCGTGTGTGTGGGTGGGTATGTATGTGTAAGAAGAGGAGGCTCTGGCCTTGGGTAGACTAATCACATTACTAACTTCTTACTGACATAGCATGATGAAACAGCAATACACACACACACACACACACACACACACACACACGAACCAAGTCTAAACGATGTCACATTCCTGGCTAAGTGCCCACGAGGCATCCTGGCACGCAAGCTGCACTTCGCCGAGCATCACTAAATGTCCGGGGTCGCCAATTAATCCTGCTCAGATAGCATGAAGGTAACACATGGATGACTTTTGACTTTTATTTGCCTTTGTTTTGACAGTGTTTACACCGACAGCCACAGACACGTCTCTGTCGAACATGCAACATGCCTCTTCCGATCTGAGACAGCGGTGTCCGAAAGCTGTGGATTGTGTGAGCCAGATAGAACCTGCAAAGTGAACTCTGAAGATGGGCTGCTCGTCAAGCATGTAAAAGCAATGCGTTCAAAGAGATGAGATTAAAATAGATTCGTTTCATAAGTTCATAAGATCTGTATACAGTCTCTCGCTATGGTAATGGAGATGCATCGTATTTTATTCGACTTTTCATGAGTCACACTCAGGTGGTTCTTAAGTGGCAGCTGGAGCTGATGTTACTGATACAGTAACTGATACAGAAGCATGTCAGAGGCACAGAATTTCATTTTTACCCTCCTGACTGAGTGTCGTGCCAGTACTGCTAGTGAGCGCATCAAATGTTTGACATTCTTTCTCGACCTGACTCCTGATGTAGCCTAACAGGGGTTGCTGGTCGTTGATCCATACTCTACATTACAACCCATCAATAGTGACAGCAGATTTCTCACATATTTATTGACATGTAGTGGGGAAGTGGTAATGCTGGACTGGCACTGACTAAATGGGAAACGTTAGAGTTTATTCCCAGTGCTACCTTTTAAACACAAACGATCGAAACACTGATAATAGAAAAGCTTTTTGATCGCTGAGCTGTGAAGAGTTAGTGTAGAACTAAGACTACTTTAGGACATACATACAGTAGCTCAGAGGGAGCATGTCCTACACTTCTAAAAGCAGATAAGGTCTTATAATAGAACCCAGTATTGGTGTTGAGCCGATACCAGCTAAAAATAGTGGATCTTCTATACCACTTACCCTGTTCTGGATCACGAGGGCCTGGAGCCTATCCTACACACAGACCAGAGGTGAGAACACCCCAACCCTAGAGGAGCGAGAATACTATGCTAAACACACTATTTAAAAAAATGAAAGTTTAGTTCATTTAGTAAAAAATTAAATATGAGAAACAGTTATTTCTCTATTATAGATCTTGTCACAGTAAAGGTTTTGAAAGATACATTATCCCAAGCCAAGGATTGAACCAGGAACCCTGGAGCCGTGAGGCAGTAACACTACCTGCTCCATCGTGCTGTCCTGTTAAATAAACCAAGACACAAATATCCCCCATTTGACAGAGCACACACTGTAGATCTACACACTGTTTCAGGAGTAACTGAATCTACACACGGGATTCCGTCAGTCATGTTTTCTCATGTTTCCATCTCTCTCTTTCTCTCTCTCAAAAAACAAACAAAAAAAGCAGAATCATCATAACTGTACGCTGGAAGTGGAGAAAGCAGGAATCAGCATGTGTCTGAGTGTAATGGGGAAACCCAAGATAAACACGTACACAACTCCTGAACCAAAGTAACCTCTTGTCAGCTGGATGGCAGTGTTAAATGGGTCAGAGCTATTATTGTGTTGGTAATACCAGGCTGAGATGGGTCAAAGGAGACTTTAAAGTAAACACACACACACACACACAACATATACAGAAATTTTATATCATTTTTAAAGTCACTAAGACTTTAAGAAGTGTTTGGAACCTCCCTCTTTTTTGCTTTGAATTTTAGAGAGAGAGAGAGAGAGAGAGAGAGAGAGAGAGATCTTGCAATGAGCTCCCTGTGGGTCAATAAAAAAAAAAGCTGTCCTACTTTATTATATCTAACAACATCATGGAATGGGACGATCATCACTCGTTCACTTCCATACACAATGTGACAAGACAAATCTAAACACGGTTACAGTTGCCTTAGTGGCATAAACACACAAGATTACAGTGGTTATAAAATCTGTGCTGTGTAACGTTGATGCATTTCCTATACAGACAGTAGCTCAGGTTACGAGATTATATTAACTCAATATTACCAGTAAGTTACCGTTTCTATAGTAACCACGTACACATGGATTTATTTAAAAAAATGTCAGTTTTATTGTTTCTGTATGTATGTATAGTATGGATGGAAGGGGTCTCCAGTGTCAGCACTTTTTTTCTGGATTTTGAGGAAATCAAGTGGAATCTGAAGCGGCCAAGAACAATGTTTTGGACTTTATATTAACTGTGGCGCGTTTCTTGTTAAATAACTGCATGTTCACCTTATAGAGTAACATTATAGGAGGGATCTCTTTATTTATTATTTAGTTTATTCCTCACGTCGCCTCAAGTCTCAAAACATTTTTTCTTGCTAAAGGATAAATTGGTAAAGCAACAAAATATATAAATATTCGTCAATTTTAAATTTAGATATTTTCGTAAATATCTTTGGCGACAATGTCCATTGCTCAAAAACTCCATAAACATAAATAATGATTGTTTATTTCTGCTGTAATGCAAGTAAAAACAGGAACTTTTTTTAAAAACAACTACAAATTAATATACCATAAATATAAATGTACCACTTATGAACAAGTGCAGAATTGTTAGCGTAGACGAGGAACACAGCAGATTGGACAATAACACTTTTGGGAAAAAATCAACATTGGGGTGGTACCAGTACTACACTGGGCTGAACCCCATCACCCCATTATTGATGATCCTTTCATAACATCACATTCTGCTGGGCTTTCAATCCTCACAAATAGTAAAAGTCTAGTTCTAGAGATGAATCAAAGAATCGCTCCATGTATCACTCTATTAAACTCGTCATATCAAGTCAGCTATTAAGTCACACAGGTTAGTTTTATGCCATGGCTAATAAAGTGCACTAGCTGAAGTGTATACAATTTTCAATTTGTGCAAAAAGTCAGTAGATAAATCACTTATCTTCTAATCCTTTAACAAAAGCGAGATCCTAAACATTGTCTTAAAGCACTTAAATGAGCTTGAATGTGCATTTCTTTCACTATAAAATCAAGTGTCTAGTAAAGTTATTTTTAGGCGCAGCATGGGGAAACCCTGGTGTCAAAATGAAGCTGAGGGTTCCCTCTTTCTTATTAGATCACAGAATCCTTAATTAAATATTATATAAATCTTAAGAGACGCTCCTCGTAACCAAACTCGCACTGGCCTTATCTCAGGAACCGGACATGATGCAGTAATAAACTTGGTTTTACAAAAGGAGCTTGTTGAACCAGGAATATAAAAAATGAAAATAAAAAGCGCATAACTTCAATCAGCTGAAATGCACATAATACCTGATTTGATGTGACTGATCACATTTCTCTTTATTAGCATTTGATAACTCTGACTAATCAATTACTTACATTTACATTTGAGCATTCAGCAGACGACCTCATCCATTTATCTCTCCTTTTTTTTTTTTTTTTACATCTGAGCAGTTGAAGATTAAGGGCCCAAGAGTGGCAACTTGGTGGTGCTGGGATTTGAACAGGGGACCGTCCGAATTGTTATCCAAAGCCTTAACCACTGAGCTAACCCTCCACCGAATCCCCTGAAACTGGAAGAAGTTTCCCGAAACAGTTATACTGTACCGAACGGTCCTCATACAAGGACAGTGTATAAAACTTTTATGTCCTCATACAAGGACATCCATGTCTCTAGAGTGGTAAAGTGCTCGGACTATTATCCGGAGATCGCGGGTTCGATTCCCGGGTGATGCTGTAACCTCTCGCAGCCGGAGGTCTAGAGAGAGCTGATTGGCCGAGCTCTCTCAAAGGGGAGGGATGAGAGGTACTTAGTGCTTCGACATTAATCACGACTCTACAGCCGAAAAGAGGAGATAGAGCTGTCCTCCAAGAATTACGTCGCCAACAAAGGTGTGTGAATGAGCAGTTCGAAAAGGGCGTCACGTGGTTCGGAGGAAACACATGATTATTTTTGGCCCTCCCGACTGAGTGATAGTAGTAGCCTTAATGTGGAGCCCCCTAGTGATAGGGAGGAATTGGACACAACTAAATTAGGGAGAAAATCGGGGGCCTGGTGTTTACAATAAGAAACAGAAGTGTGCACCGCGAACACACATCGTATGAGAACTGCTTCTACATGAGTCTAAAGTAGATAATACGTAATGTAAGCTCAAAGTTGATGCTCATCTCACAGGCAGATGTTTCTGACACTCTATGACACGATGTTATCTAAACTTTGAGCAAATGTTTCCTGCACAGATAAAAACAGTAACTTGCTCAAAATACTGTACGGTCTGGTTTTACTCCACTCCACGCTCGAGACGCTTCAGGTTCAAGTGTAAACGCTAAAACCTAGAGCGGAAATCATCTGAATGGTGATACTCTTCCGACTTAAGATGTGTAATGTCATGAAGCAATTTATCAAAAAAAAAAAAAACATCAAGCTAAACACTCTTTGAGGTGTCACGTGATTACACATACAGTTTGCTAGATGCTAAACTGCCGACTTTAAGTGTTTCACATCTCAAAACACACACACACACACACGCAAACACAGGAAGCCACATCTTATGATCAGTACTTACGCAGGAAGTGCTTCTCCAGTAAGGCAATCTCTAGATGACCTTTAACCTCATTGAGACGCTCCGAGTCGCTCCTCAGGTCTTGCACGGCGGCCATGTTGAGAGCCCCTGATCCAGCCTGTCCAACACACACACACACGCACACACACACACGCACGTGGTTACAGTCTAATCATTCCTACACAGATTAAGGATGGATGTAAAGTGTCAAAAAGGTGTGTAATAAACATAGAGCACATGCAGCGGGTGAACCTTACTGGAATCCACGCTTTTCCGCCTCCTGCTCTGGCCTGAAAATGCAAAGCGCGGTGTCAGTCAGAGGGTGGGATCTCCTGGTGACCGGCGGTGTGCGATGCAGAGAGCTGACTATACAGTACGCTCGCTCAGACTTCATACGCACAGAGGCGGCAGGAGGGGGCGAGAACGTCGGCGAGGGAGAGAGTGCAGGCGTGAGAGAGAGGCAGGGTGTCTCTTTAAGAGGCCACTGCGACTGACGGTGTGGGTTTGCTCTTCTCTCAGCCTCTCTCACACACATACACACACACACACACACACCTACACACACAATGCAGCTCCCTGTCCTTAAAAATAGGCTGCTATACGCATACAATGCGGCAGGGCTTGGTCCAAACAGAAACACACACACACACACACACACACACACACACAGAATACAAAGCAGGGGAAATCCGTAGTAGACTAAGGTGTAAACAAATGAGGGAAAAAAGAGGCACAGACCTGAGACTGTGTTTATGTGTGTGTGTGTGTGTGTGTGTAAGTATGTGACACAAAACTGGAAGGTTTTAAATAGAAGCACTTTATGACACACAAGTCTACATCATAAAAATATAAGTGTTGATTAGTCACATGACCAACTCTTCCAGACAACATTGAGAACCTCCGCTGTGCAAAGCAATGCATTCTGGGAGTGCTAAAATTCCATAATGTTTCCATAATGGAGATCTTTCCATATACACTCATTTTAGACCTGCGCTGTTTACACAGGGTGTTTCGACCTAGCACACATGACATGCTACGGTACTGCAGTGCATTGTGGGATACAGTTCGTGTGTGCTTATGTGCAGTAATGTAGTGAAGATGACAAGTATACCGCACTACAGACTACACACATGACAAGTCATGCTGCTTAGTTATTTATTTTGTGTGTCAAGTAATGCGTGTGTGTGCGTGTGTGTGTGTGTTTGTGTGTGTGTAAGAGAAAGAGCTCGACTGAAACGGAGACCGAGGGAGTGAAAAGGAAAGGAATCCGAGATTTGGTCTGAGTCATCGCTCGCCTCAGCTGTTGTCTCAAGTCTCAAGAAAATGTCTTATGAGCCTGTCACATCTTCGCTAGAAATACACCATCATCCCCAACCCTCACACACACATACTGGGAAAATCCAGTGCCAAGCTGGTGCCAGGATGCCCACCTGCCATGCATATGAACCACGAAGAGGAAAACAGAGCCTGGCTGTTGAAGCAGATTTTACACACATATGCCCATATTTACACACACACACACACACACACACACACACACACACACACGTTCATCTCCAGATTGTCATCTCCCGTTATGTTCGTTCATCCACAGGCAGAAGGAAAGAAAGTACAAAATGCCACTGAAGTAAGTCAGGAATGAAGCCCAGTGTGATGTATGGGTTACTGAGAATAACCTGTTACTATAGAAACGAGGCTCGTTCATATCAACCCCATTTAATTTATATCACGGCTGGAGCTACTGCCAGAGCTGTGCTGGTACAGGAAATTAATCACATGATGATGATACAAATCGACCTTCAGCAATTGTTCAATTACATTTCTCAGTTAACGTCACGGAACGTCCAAAATAAACCTTATTTCCTGTTCTCACCTAAACTTTAACCGCTGTAAATCACATCAGCTGGAAACAGCTGTTCTTCCACCAGCACGTCTCTTACAGTTCTTTTTTAACATAAACCACTATAAAGCTCTCCATAGTGAAGACAAGTCACTTTGTCAGGAAATATGTGTTATTTCATAGTTTTGTAAAAAAAAAAAAATAATAATAATAATAATAATAATAATAAATAAAATAAAATCCAATATTGTTCTACAATGTTGATATAAATCCAAACTTGCTTTTTTTGATGGTGTAGGACATGTTGTACTGAACACAATTAAGCACTTTCTAGTTAGATCTGCCTGGAATATAATTCAGGTACTGTAATATTTTTATAACAAAAGATCGACTCCGTCATTTTTGTTGTTCTTTTGGCGGCTCCTGGGCCACATATCGGATTTGGCACGGGTTTTACACCAGACGCCTTTCCTGACCCAACCCTTCCCGTTTTATCTGTACTTAGGATCCCCGTCTGCACAACGAATCCCGGTCTGTGGCGAGACTTATAGGATACTCCCACATACTGTAAACCAACAACCAACACAGAAGCAGTATTCATATCCATATTCATATATTATTTAATAGCATTTTTCTACCTCGTTGATGCACCTTAAATTGTTAACAGTATTCATTAATGCACCTTAATTGTAACTTTTTTTTTTCATTGCAATTCCTCCACTACATATACTAATGGAATAAGTAACTATTTTTTACCTTGGTTAAGACTACAGGTTTTGTAAAATAGTGTATACATTTATACTCCTTTTTTTTTGTAGCAAGGAATGGACCGAGCTACTGTAGACCCCATCATTTACAGTAAATCGCTGATCTGAGGCAAAGAGAAAGGGCTATTGTTAAAGGTGAAACTTTCTGGAACAGACGAGAGCTTTCGCCGCTCATTCAAATGATATGCATATTGCCTCGTCCTATTGACTCTTGTTTTACTTGAAAGAGGAAGTAACTCAGACGTGGAAAAATATCCCATGGAAAAATATGTCTTTTAAAAACATATAAAATAAAATGTAAAAAGTTTACTGTTAGGAATATTCAGTGACTGCGTTTTAAACTTAAACTACCCATAAATCCCAAGCCGAGTGTTTTTCATCACTCTAAAGAGACAAGCAAGAAGTAAATAGACCGTCATAGTTTACCGATAATAAAATGTACGCACCATGATGTGTTTAAATTCTTTGAGAAAATAATGTTTAGCTTTTAACGCATTATTAATACTTTGTTGAGTATGTTAAATGCTGGTCTAAACATATCTTCGAACAGTAGAAACAGCTTTCAGAACGCCCACCTCGACCAGGTTTAGACGTTTTGCACTTTGCTTTTCAAATATAACTGAACTTTAGGTCTGTTAATGGTAGAAATTTATGTTTTCAGTTTCAAGCTGACCAACAGTCTAGCCTTTCTGCCGTTCAAAGCTTTCTTTAGAATTTTCACTTTTACGCTTAAAAATGGGCTTATTCCATGAAAACAAATAGTAGTTATAACATAGTTAATACCAGCAACAAATAATGGTGCATATATTATATTATAAAACTAAAGGAGACTATTTACTCTACTTGCACGTCTGTTTAAGCATTATTATTATTATTATTATTATTATTATTATTATTTATGGTAACTTCTTTAATATCATCAACATTTCTTGCTATTCTGTATTTGCCCTTTCTGTAGTGTCATATTTATGCCTAGGGCTGCATGATTTTATTTATTTATTTATTTTTTAATCACTATTATTTTAAATCATACTGTAAATGCAATAACTTGAAATCTTGAGATTGGAATTGTGGATTTTAACTACAGTATTTAACTAGCAAATGTACCATTTAGTAATAAAATTAATACTAAGGCAATTTATATTCCAGGTCTCGTGTCTATCAGGTTCTGAAATCCCTCTTTTTACAACTTAATAATATGTAAAAGCGTCTGTAATTTTCATGTCTCTTAGACGCTTTCTTGTTTGTCATGATGCCTGCCAGTGCTTCATATTAGTTATTCAGGATAATATTCAAGAAGCACCAAATTAGTCTTTCTTGGTCACCAAAACCACACACAGGCCACTAATTTAAAACAAGCAATGCACTTTGATTTAAGCACGAGTCTCTGGGTCCATAAGTCATATTCAGCATACTCCAGATTCCACTTAAATGATGCGATTAAATAATTGCACAGATGCATATTGTGATTTAAATTTCTAACCTGTAAATTAAAGTTGTGCAGCACTATTTCTACACAATTTACCCTTTTTCAGCTTTACCCCAAACCCTTTGTCTAAAACTGAAAAACAACTTAAGTCCCAAGTGAAATAAAAGAATTATAAACAATAAACCGTGTAAATAAATACATTATAAAGATAGAGAAAAACACTAGCTTCCTGATGCCTCTACATGCATTTGGGAATGGCATGTAGAGGCATCACGCATCAGGAAGCTAGTGTTTTCCTCTCAGGGATGTGATGTCTCCTTGCCTTCCTTCTTGCTCATTTCCAGCTAAGCAGGTTGAAATCTGAGGTCGATAATGCTTGAGGCTTTGCTCCAGGGGAATACAGTACTGGTCAAAGGAAGGGCAAGTGAACTTATAGCCTCCAGACAACAGATTAGATAGAGTCTCTGGAGCGTGACACTGTTCCAGCTCTGATGTCTGAACCACCGACCCCAGCCTCAGATATGGCACGGGTTTTGGCAAAGGTCTGCACTCACTTAGGTAAAATAAGATAAGATTAAATTATTTGTCACAGGTACCTTTGCAGCACAGTCAAATGATCACAGTTAAAAGGCTGGGGTCAGAGCGTAGGGTTAACCAGGATACAGCGCACCTGGAGAAGTCAGGGTTAGGGGTCTTGCTCAAGGCCTCAACAATGGCAATTTGGTGGTGCTGGTGCTTAAACCCCCAAACTTTTGATCAATATCTACTTATTGATGTAACTTCTTTAGCCACCATTTTTGTTAAATAAACAATCGTACAGTGTAAAACGTTCTATGTTCTTGTTCACCCGTGGTTGTACTTTTCTAATACTAAGACATACTATGATGTAAGGATTTTTATTATGTTTTTTACAAAAACACATAGAATTTAAAGAGGGTGTACTAACATTTGCATACAACAAAACTACGATAGTGTTAGGGTTTTCTGCCATTATGTGGAATGTTCTCAGCCTCTATCTTTGTCTTCTGCCATATGTTGCTTTGTATTATTTATACATCTATAAAACAACCCCCCTCAACTTCCTATGGCTCGCTCGAACACTTTTGTCTCTCCGGAACGTATTAATGTGTCCCCTGATGTCTATCTGTGTGTGGGTCTCTATATGACTTTCCTCTCTTTGTTCTCCCCAGAACATGTTAATGACTTTTGTTGTTTTGATGTCAAGGGATGTATGTGACTCGGAGCATCTGGCCAGATGTTTATATATGCTCTCTTCGCTGACAATAAAAAAAAAAACAGATCATCAGGTACCGTCATCGTGTGTGCTGTGTGGTATCTCTCCCGGCGGGGTAGAGGTGCGGGGGACACATCAAGCAATAATTCTTCATTTAGTTCTTTTTAAATGTAACTCTACATAAATGATTTATTCAGCATTTTTGTGGCATATAATGTAACTGTAGTTCAAAACTGAATGATTAAAAATACTCACTCAATCATTTACTCATTGTCTATACGCTTTATCCTATATACAGGGTCGCAGATTGCCTGGGAAGCTAAAATAGCCACAGGGCCAAAATACACACACACCCACACACCCATTCACACACCATGGACAATTTGGTAACGCTAATTAGCCTAATCTGCATGTCTTTGGACTGTAAAAACATGCACACAGACCCGAACCTGGAACCTGGAGGTGCAAGGCGGCAGTGGAATATTTTTTTTTTATAAAAAAAAAAAAAATTATTTCTGATCAGACTGTGTCACTCTGAAAACCCCTGTTTTTTTAACTATTATGTGGTCTTAATGTGGAAAATAAAAATAAAATGTGCAAGAAATAGCACAGAGAGCAATTCCTCCTCCACGGGGAACTTTCACATAAATACCCACTCTCTGTCTGTTACCAATCAGAGGAGAGGAATAGAGAGTGAGAGAGAGAGAGAGAGAGAGAGAGAGAGGTAAGAGAGGTAAAAAAGAGAGAAATTGTAAAAAAAACAAATACAAGAAGAATAAATAATAAAATGAATTTGAACTGAGAAATAAAGAAATAGAGAAAGTGTAAGGTCACTTTGCAGAGTTAAGAGAAACTGTCCTCATGTCTTGCTTACACAATGTGATGACTAATCTTAATAAACTGCATCACGGGAAATTCTTCAAAAAAAAAAAAAAACAGAACACAAAGGGATACACACACGTACACCAGCGCAGATATGACTTTTAATCTCTTACAAAGTCTGAGAACATGATTCCAGCGCAGGCCTTCATCTATTATCCAGAATCTATGACTGGCCAATGAATCGAGCAACGTTGGGCTATGAAGCATTTACATCTGGAGCATCTGAGGCTGTGAGTCGGTCTCTGCTTGTTGATGGAAATGCCAGGCCCGGTTACGGTGGCATGTTTAATCTACTGGAGCTTCCCTCAGCACAAAGTCAACAGGAAGAGGGCTGAATAAACAGGAAGGCATTGGCATTAAGCAAACTCTGGGCTGAATGTCTATCAACACCAGACCATCTCTCCATCTCTCTCCGGGCTGTGAATTAGTGCAATTAATCCGACAACAGACGCAAGGGCAGGACACCAAACAGCATCTGCGCACAAAACTACACACTCGCCGGGAACATCAAGTGCATTTCACCCGCTGTAACAGTCAAAGACGTATTAAAGAATCACGTTTACGGTCTCCAGTGCAGAAAAGACAAGCAGCTTTAAAACAAATAAATAAATCAATCAATGATTATGAGGGTTAGGTAAGATGTTTTTCATAACACTCCATTTAATAAACCTCAGACAAACAAAATAAGTGGTAACAAAGACCACGTCAGTGCGTGACCTCGGCCGTGTCTAGCAGCAGAGCCAGTCAGATATCAGAGTCGCAAAGTTGTTTTAACTGCCTCCCTGTGTGTCAGCTATATCTAGGTTTGGTTAAAGCTAGCAGTGTATGTTTGAAATAAGACATTAAAAGTAAATTAGTATTAAGTCAGGATAAGTGAATGGAAATGATTTAAATGACATCGTAATTTGATTCCAGCTGTTTGTGGATCTCAAGCACAGACCAACATAAAACACTGAACTTTGTGACACTGATTTGTTATAGACATGACGCTGTACACAGTAAGTACACGGCATACAATAACTGTACAGATTAAATAAAGACCGGTGAAGGGGGATAAAATAAACTAAATATGTAACAGATGTATATAAAATAAACAAAGAGTGTGCAAGGTAGTGCGAAAATTAGAATATTTCAAGGAAAAACTCCAACGATTACCAGAAAAAAACTCACTCAAATCAAGCTCTGGTGATTCTGGGCTAAAATAACAAGCATGTGCTTGTTACTCAATCCAGGGAAAAAGTTAGGTTTGATAAGATCTTTAGATTTTTTAGTTTTTTTCTTGTTGGAAGGGGAGGGGCAGGAAATTTCCGAGTGTAAACTTTTTTTTTTAATCCCATATTGGCCCTAATACTCATTTTCTAATCCTAATGAAACACCTAATAAAATGTTGCCGTGCCAAAGTAAAATGGCTCACCATTGCATGTGCTCACTTTTAAAACTAAATGACAGAGATGTAAAGTTCAAAATGGTTCCCACCTACAAGGATTTCCTGTTATTTCTTTCATTAATCAAAAAAGATTTTTCTAAACAACTTCTGTCACTGTTCGTGACCCACATGGGTGCTGGATGTATTTATTCTTGATAAGGAATTTTTTTTTTTTTTTTTTTATTATCTTCTTTTTAATAAATTGTGTAAATGTTTTTGTAAATTAAATAGTTTTTAATGTAAAAATGCTTGAATAAAAGGTTAAATGAGCAACCATAAAAGTTGTAGTTATTATTTACTGGCAGGATAATAAAATGATTAAATCACCCAACCAGAAAATTATAGCTAGATTAGCCATAAAAAATAATTCATTCATTTATTAATTAATTAATTAATGTTGTTGTTGTTGTTGTTGTTGTTATTATTATTATTATTATTATTATAATAATAAGGTGCAGAATTGTACCATACCATACCATAGCACTTTATTTCTAAAGCACTTTAAAACAACAACAACAACAAAGCTGACCAAAGTGCTGTACAAAGAGTCAACATTTAGGCCATAAAACAGCAGGGTGTTTCATATAAAAAATATATATATATTAATAAGTAATTTAATAAAATTATAAAATAAAATAAAAAGATGGTAAGAAGAAAAATAAACAACTAAAACATAACAAACCAAAAAACAAACTACTACTAATAATAGTCATAATAATAAAAAAATAATGATAATAAAAGTAGAAACAAAATATGAAACACAAAACATCTCAGTAAAATACTTCACACTGGGTTGAAGGCCAGAGAAAGTGGACTTAGAATAGAGCCCTGTGGTACCCCCCTAAAGAAGGGCAGCAGAGTTGGAAGTGAAACCATTTATACTGACACAGAAGGTTCTATCAGAGAGCCGCTGTTAAATCTAGAAGCAAAAGTAGTAGTCTTCAGAGTCGGTTGCTAAGAAAATGTCATTAAAAACTCTTAAAAGAGCAGACTCAGTGCTGTGGCGGATTTTAAATCCAGACTGAAACACTTCCAAAATTGCCTTGATCGTTCATCAAGGAAGGGCTGCAATTGCAAATAGACAATCCTTTCCAGAAGTTTAGCCAAGAAAGGTAGCTTGGAGATAGGCCTAAAATTTGACAAACAGAGGGATCCAGGCCAGACTTTTTTGCACCACAGGGTTGCACCACAGCATGTTTAAAATTTTTCAGCATCACAGTAGAAATTAAAATGCTATTGACAATAGCAAGAATAAAAGGACCCAAAGTGGGAAAAACTTCCTTAACAAAATTAGGAGGGGTAACATCAAAAGGGGAGCGAGGTGGCTTACTATTGGAGACCAAATCCTCTAAAAAAGTAAGGGAGACAGGCTCAAAATGCTCGACTACATTCATACAAGGTCATAAACTTGGTGGGTCGCTAACAGATGGTAAAATAAGGGACCTGATGTGTATAGCCTTGTCCATAAAATAATAAAGAAATTCATCACAGGTTTCCATAGAAGCCTTCAGAAGGACAGGCTCATTAGCATTAAGAACATAGTTCAATGTGTTAAAGAAGAACAAGAGGGTCATGAGAGTTAGAAACAATGAGATCAGAAAAAAATTAGTTCTAGCGGCTTTCACAGCTTTTTGATAATGACACCAACTTCCTCTTAACATTTCCAATGACACCTGTAACCTGTCCTTTTTCCACCTACGTTCAGCTCTCCTGCATCCCCTTCTAACAGCACGGGTATCATCATTAAGCCATGGCTCTGATCTAGCTTTTGATCGCCTGATTTTTAAGGGAGCTGCCGAATCCAATGCGATTTGACAGGCAGAAACAAATTGGAATATTAACTCCTCAGTGCTGAGCGACACTGAGGATTGTAAATTCTAAAAAATTTTAGGTAATTGTTTTCTATTTAGATAAGGCTAGCCTGGACTGAGTGACAGCTTGTTAGATTTTAAAGAACCGTTTTGATTAATAAAGCTGTTTGGGTTTGAGTGACAGCTATAGTAACTGAGATGAAATTTATTTTTAACTTGATTTGTGTTTGAGATAAGACTAAGTGTATTACTGCATCTATTGTAGGTCTCATTTGGGTTTGATGTTTGCTATAATTGACTTACTGGTTCTCTCAGCTCTTCTGGGTCTCGTAAGGAAAGCCGAGGCTTCATCATGATGTCCTCGGGGGGGCCTTCGTTATCCGAGGCGGTTGGAGACTCGGCCAGATCCAGGAACTCATCTCGCTTTGACCCTCGGAACCTTATTTTGTCCAGCCTCTTTAGCATGTTCAACACAGCCAGCTTAGGCTTTACCTTAACATGGTGTACGCCAACTCTGCGAAAAAAAAAGAGCTCGGTAAATAAAACTGAAGAACACTTTCAATTTCACACCATCCAGCTCAGAACATCCAGCGTGATATTAAAACTTTATAATGTTATGCTACATTGCAATCCAAAACAGTAATAGTTTACTGCAGTGTGCAAACTCTTTCATTTTCCAGTGGCAGAGTGTGTATGAGAGATACTCTGCTGGGGAACGGTACTGGTTAAACAACACCCTGCTTCTTGGGAGATATAACTTGGATTTCACTGCTACGTAGATGACAAAGCTGTATGCTTTTATTTTCACATAAACTGACAGGACTCAGTCCTCTACCATCCTCTCAGCTTGATTAAACGACATCGAAACATGGAGGCAGAACAACTTTCTGAAACCCAACTGGTAAAAAAAAAAAAGAAATTTACTGTGTTACCTACAGTGGAACCTTGAATTACAAGCATAATTCATTCCAGAAGTTGGCTCATATTTCGTGAACCAAATCGAATTTTCCCATAAGAAATAATGGAAACTCAAATTATTTGTTCCACAGCCCCAAAATATAAATACATAAAAATAATTAGCACAAAATATAAAGTAAAAATAAAATAAATTAACCTGCACTTTACTTAAAAATAAATAGACAGTTAAGTGTTTCTGTTTGTGTGTGCAGGTGCTGTGTGTGTGTGTGTGTATGTGTGTGTGTGTGTGTGAATCTGAAGTAAGCTCCCCTTCTCGTGCGCACACAACGAAAAAAATAAACAAGAAATATCTTTAATAAAACTTGACTGAGCGACACACTAACGGAATCACTGCTGTAAAGTAAAAATAAAATAAATTAACCTGCACTTTACCTTTGAAAAGAATCGCGACAGAGCAGTGTTTCTCTGTAGAGCAGAGAAAAAGAGTGTGTGTGTGTGTGTGTGTCTGTGAATGCAAAAGTAAAGGGGGTCTGTGTGTGTGTGCGTGCGTGCGTGCGTGTGTGTGTGTGTGTGTGTATGTATATGTGTGTGTGTGTTTGTGTGTGTGTGTTTGTGTGTGTGAGGGGGAGGCACAGAGAGTAGGCTGATACAAAAAGAGAAAATGGATCTTTAACCTTTCTAATAAGACTTGCTTTTGCTTTATTCTTCATCACCCGCACTGTACACACGCATACAGACAAAAAATAAAATATGTTTTACGCACACACACGTGGTCACAGTGTTATAGTAAACAGTACATGCGTGCACAGATTTTGATTATACCAGTAAGAGACGCGCACTAAGACCCAGCATCGGAGACGATTACCCACAATTCCGCAGCGCAAGAGAGAAAAAAAAACGTTGGCTCAGAATGAGTTTCGTCTTTGGCAGAAACTTTGTAATATACATTTTTGCATCTTGAAAAAATTTTAATAAAATAATAGTATTATTAATACTACAATATATTATTTTATAATATACAATATATATATAATAGTATTATTACATATTATTATTACTATTGTGATGATGATGATGATGATGATGATGAAGAGGTAACCTGATTCCCCTGCCACGTCTGAGATCTGTGCCTATACTCATGAGTAATGAACCAGCGAGAGACAGACTGTGACTCATCAGACAGAGTGACACAGAGTTAACCAGGAGAAAGCAAAGCCCGCATGCACATAATGACAAAGTATTAGCATGGCTACACACAGGAAGCACACTTCAGCGCAGCTAATGTGGCACCCTTCCTAGTTTTGACATTTTTATGGTCTCAGTATTCAGAATTCAGTATTCCTAATGCCATATTGGATGATCTCAGGCTGGTCTAAGTCATGGTCTCGGTTTCAGTCTTAAGTGACTAATTGGGACAGATCACCCTTCACACAAAGAATGGCTACAAATGATCCACTGCACAATAAGATGATTACATAATGACCTTACAGTAATGTCCAAACAGTTAAGGCTCTGGGTTACTGATCAGAAGGTCAGGGTTCAAGACCCAAGACTGCCACGTTCTCACTGTTGAGCCTTTGAGCAAGACCCTTTACCATATCTGCTCCAGGTTTACAGTACCCTGACTAACCCTGCGCTCTGACCCTGATTTGCAATTTCCCAAATTTCACTCTGCTGAAGGTACATGTGAAAAATAATTAATTTTATAATATGACATGCCATTCACTTTCCTACAGCTTTCTTGCTCTGGTTTTCAATACCCCTTTGAATACATGGTCTGGATACAAGTATAGAGTTATAAAATGCCTTGAAATGTCAATTCTCAGCATCTTCATTTGTGCCTCGATCTAATGTGAGTCTTGATCTTAATTTTTCTTAATTGGTTTGAGATTGTTCACAAAGTTTGAAGATATCATGACCTCGAATAATCTTAAGCACTACGTCACTGCGCTGTGGACTCCTGGTCTGGTTTGTAGTAGTGATGATAAGTTTTAATCATTTTAGTGATTCGGTTCTTTGAATCTCATTCACCAAAACGAACAAATCTTTTTTTGAGTCATTTAGTTCATTTTGTTCTTTTGATCAGAAATACATTTTTTTTTACATTTTTAATTAACAGTCCCCCAACACGTTCACTTACACAAATTTTGTCTACAGTTCCAGTAATAAAAATATTACAATACAGCTAAGGACATATTATGATAAACAGAATGAGCAGCTCACCTCTCATATCTTCTAGTCTGAGTCGTTCGTTTTTTTGTATCTATTGCATTGCATAGCGTCTATGGGAGTTCCGTAACAAAAGAATGAACGATTCGGACCGAAAAAGACTCAAAGGTAACTACTCATTTCTGTCTCCTGTACATAACCTACGGAGGTTTTACGATGATTTGCGCATGCGTACCCAGTAGAAAATGAACAAATCACTCTCCGAGGTGACTTGTTCTTCTGAGTCACGTTCAAAAAAATTTAATCGTTCATGAACAACCCATCACTAGTTTGTAGTTGTTTGAGTCCTCTCATTGCTTGGTGTCTTGCCCAGGGTGTGATTATATGCCTCGGTTCCAACATCCCAACATCTAAGTCTCAAGTCTTGATCTAAGTCTCAAATGTCTTGGTCAGAGGACCAGTACTTAGAGTCTTGAAACGACTATGGCTCAGGATCTCAATCATGCATAGATATAACCTGCAGTATTTAATATACAGTAGTGTCAGGTTCGTCCAGGGCCAGGGGTAGCTCAGTGGTTAAGGCATTGGACTACGGTTCGGAAGATCCCAGGTTCAAACCCCACAACCACCAAGTTGCCACTGTTGGGCCCTTGAGCAAGGCCCTTAACCCTCAACTGCTCAGATGTGTAATGAGATAAAAATGTAAGTCGCTCTGGATAAGAGCGTCTGCTAAATGCCCAAATGTAAATGCAAATGTAAATGTCCTATATATTGAAGAATAACAACCCCCCACAGGAAGAGACGTGGGCTTCTAGCAGCCCGAATCACACAACATAAGACATACATTGTGATTTTAGTTTTAGAAACCAAGTTCATTTTTGCGTTAGTATATCATATTCTTAGTATATTCTTCTAAGAAACACAGAAATACATCAGATGTGGCACAGATCAGTAGGGCAACGTCGCACAGGCTGCTGGAATTGTCCAAGATTTTAGATTGAGTTGTTTTTAGTTGATTTGGTATTTATTTTTGTTGCATATTCTTGTGTCTTGTTATGCTGGTTGCTATGTGGCTCACGTAAACTAGGCTACCCACGACCACAGGATGCCTTTTATGTAGGTTAGGCATGATCTCTACCTTCTACAAAAACCATGCAGGCCCCTGTTCACCAAACCACTTTTGATCTGTGCAGCTCACGAGCCATGTTACTTGAGCATTCTTGATCTCAGCTTGCTATGACTTGTCTGAAATAAATCACAAAAATGAATAACATCTTTTTTTCCCCTTTTTTTTAATTTCAAATACATATTTTCACCATCACCAGGGCTGTTACTATGGTAACTCGGTTAACAGTTGCCAGGTACAACCACATGAACGAACCTCCAATGTCGACTAAACTGAACATGCTGCTCATCTCCCCACCAATCGGACACGACTCAAACTCCTCTCGGCGCGCCATGGAAAGAAAAAAAAAACGTGTCGGTGTTGACGGACCCGGCACTCGGAGACGTTTTCCAGGTGCTGCTGCTGCTCCTTTTCCAGAGAACCTCTCACCGTAGCCAGTTTACACACACAGATGAAAGCGAGGACTCTTAACAGTCCATTATTGTGAAAGGGAATAATTGCATTTAGCTGCCAGCGCGACTTCCTGTGGAAAAGAGTGTGGAGAATGCTTGAGCAGAATTTAAGGCTGAATGTTTCAACTCCTGCTGCTCACCAGATCTCAAGTTCATACAGACCGCAAGTCCTACCGGCTCTCAGCGAGGTCCTCTCATTAAGAGCACCGCATGCAGAGGAAAGTAGAATACTCTCAGTGTAATGGCACAGCTATCGGGTCACAAGCTGCGTGCTTCAGTGCCTCAGTGACTGGGAGAACATTTCCCCCATTCATGATCTAATCAGGTGGTTCTACAGGCGCTCTGTGCATGGCCCATTTTTTCATCTACAGTCTATAGTTTGACAATAATTTATGCAAATTGAAGCTGGCAAAGCACAAATCACACAAAAAAAACTTTCAGTATGAGGTAAAACAGATTGTATTCTCGCCTCCTTCTTAAACACACACATGCTCCACTTTCTACATGAACAACTGCAACCAGCACTGACATACAGTATTCTCACATCTGATTGATCATTTTCTAAATAAGTACATAACTGCCACACATGTTTACCCAGTATTAACACGCTCAGGCTGATACACTGTCGTTTCTATAGTAACGACTCCTATCGCAGGATGTGTATTGTCCGTGCTCTGCATCACTATATAATAACCACTGATATGGTGAAGCGCTCTGGTAGGAGACGGTTTATTTAATGTTCATGGAAGAAGTGAGAGAACGGAAAAAAAAAGAAATGCTGGTGAAAGAGCGATTGTTGATAACAATGTAAGTGAGGAGTGATGCTCGACAACATTAAATAAAACTACTCTATAAACAGACATGCCTGATGCGGTATACCATGAATAAAACACTTAACACATGCTTTTAAAGGGTTGTAAAGACCTCTGTTTCTCATCGGACTGCATCACAGCACCTCGTCACGGCTTATTTTCATTTAACAGCATGCCCTGTTGGGTTTTATTACACGCTTCGGAGGAATAATTCACTCTAAAGGGTAAACATTTGTGGTAAGCATTTAAAAGACTATTGCTTATGAAGAACATTTTATATATATATATATATATATATATATATATATATATATATATAATTGATTTACATTGTTGCACAGCTCTTTACTGTAAGTCAAAGCTTGTGACCGTTAATAAAGTTCAACTTGTAATTACTTTCGATTAATATACTGAGTAAAATGTAATTTGGTCCTGATAAAAAAATAAACCCCTAAGGGTGACACAAAATCATTCAGCGCCAGGGTTTATTTTGTGGAAATAATAACGATCTGTTCCATATTAAGGGCTTAAAAACACGCTGAGTTTGTTTATTTAGACAAAAAGAACATGACGAAAGAAAGAAATGATAGAGGTGAAGGAAAACATCACACATACTGTGAATGTGTTAGTACACCTCCAGCCAGCAATGAAATCACCAGTCAGCTCGATAAAAAAACATAAAACGCAGCTGTGCAAGAACAAAGCGAATGATGTTTCTATTTTCCAGCAAAAAATAAAAAAGTTTCAGTTTGAATGATGTACGAATTGTTTGCTAACGAAACACGTACTAGATCAGAGTGGACTACACCGGCTCAAGGCTTCTCTTCAAGGCATCAAACTAAACCTAGCCTCATTGAGTACTTGACTAATCGCAGCATGTAAAGAGCAAATATGTTTCTTAATGTGTTTCTAATGCCCTATTTATGTATTCATGTGCAACTAATCTACTATTACTATTACTGTACATTTATTATTCATTTGCTTTCTCAGGTTATTAATGTGCAGCTCTCCTTGTAGTAACATATTTAATACTAAGGGATTAAATGGAAACCACCAGGGGCAGCCGATACATTATTATTACGATACCTACAGTAGCTATATATAAATATATATATATATAATTGTTGTTAGACTTTCAGCTGCTCCTGATGGTGGGTTGCCATAGTGAACCATCTGATCCACACAAGTACTTGGCACATGTTTTATGCCTTTATGCCAGGTGCCCTATATTAGTTTAATTTATTTATGTATTTGTTACAATTCTAAACAAACTAAGCAAATAAATTTCTCCCACCGCCTCTGCCTGCCAGTGTGTGAAAAGTTTGGAGCACACCACCTATTGAATTATATTGAAACTGCAATATTTTACCACCTCAAATGCAAACAAATATAAATAACAAATAATAACGCCACGATACATAAACTGCTCCATAAAAAAATCACGACCCATCAATCAATTATTTTTTCCCCATTTTCACCCAGCTCTATTTCATACACAATTCAGTTGTGAAGGATAAAAATAATATAAACATAAAACATGAAGAAATCCTCTAAACCACCAGGGATTAAAGTAAGTGAAAGCAGACAGAACTAACCCTGACCCTGAACAACATCCTGACTGAGCACAAAGTCCTTCCCTGATTATAAACAATTATATCCTAAAATATAAACTAGATATACGCATGTCGTGTGAATGTTATTCAGACAAATTAAAAGATATTTTATATTATTTGTAAAAATATATATATATATAATAATAATAATAATAGCACAGGGTTAAAGTCTCAAATTAGGGAAGGACTTTATGCTCACCTTGTAAAAAATATCCTAACTAATTAATTACCCACAATGCATCAGTACGGTCATCATTAATGGTGTGAGTACAGCACAGTATATTATTACAAAAAGAACAGAGGAGAAATAATATGTCTCGGGTGATGATTAATGAAGTGCAGAAGGAATCGATTCTTCTTGAATGACTCTTTCAGGTAAATAAGTGAATCGATTCACAAGTTTCACCTTTTTTAAATTGTATATATATTTTTCTTCCAATATTTCTATATAAAATTGACATTATTATTATTTATTATACAACGACTACTATTATTACTACTATCATTATTATTATCATTATTTTTATTATGATGATTATTATTATTATAACAATATATTATAAATATACAGTATAATGACAAATACAACACAAGCCATAGAAATGCTGTTTATTTTATTTCAACAAACTGACTCTAAATAAAACCCTTCAAATAAGCCCAAGTGGTAATATTTCAGGTGACCCCTATAAGGAGTCGGTTCATTTGACTCGGTTCCTTACAGTGAGAATTACTGAATGTTCCTGAGTGAGTGTGAGAGTAAAGCTCTTACCCAGCTCTGGAATCGGAGCGAAGTTTCATTAACGCAGAGGTCTGTGTAGAGTAAACACGTCCTTGTGCACCTGCCCGAAGTGAACGCTGTAAGGCAGTGAAATCCCCCCGGAGTCACGTCGCACTCAGGCCGCTACTGGGGCTCCAGCATCGCAGTAAAGCCTCCGCGTGAAGCGCGTCTGATCTCTGAGAGCGGATGAGCTGGAGCGCGCGCGCGCGTGCGTGTGTGTGTGAGAGAGAGAGAGTGCGCGTGAGTGTCCGCCTCCTGTTGATTTAACCAGCGCTCGAGCTGGAGCAGGACATGACATCACACGCGCGCGAGTGTCTTAAAGGGGCCGTGTTTGGCGCAGAAGGGTCACATTGGTCTGCATGTGAAGCAAAGAAAATATGAAAAATGATTGAGATTGGATTATGAAGTATGTAATGACCTTTTACATACATTACATTACTGAAGCCTGGAAGGATAGTGCAAGAGCATTAACTTTAGAAGAAACGTTCATTCATGCATTCATTCTTCATCCACTGTAAACTGCTTATCCTGTGTACAGGTTTGTAGAGACATGGAGCCTATCCCAGGACACATACTACGAGATGATTTTGGGAACACCAAACAGTCTAATCTGCATGTTTTTGTACTGCGGGAGGAAACCGAGGCACCCGGAGGAAACCCACCAAGCACAAGGAGAACATGCAAACTCCAAACACAGACCCTGAGATGGGTGTCAAACCCTTAGCTCTTGAGGTGCAAGGCCACACTTTTAACCACTATCCTGCTGTGAAGTAAAGTTGTTGGAAAGAAATCATACTGTAAATGGTCATGATCATTCTGTAGATAGCTTACTGTAAATACTAGGTTGCACTGATTGCCAAAGAACGCTGCATTGCAAAATAGATCTCACAGCTACAGTATGTTTAACAGGAAAAGTAAGTGCATTTACACAACCTACACACATACACACGAAGTCACACACATATACCCAATGCGATGAGAACTCAGTCAGTTGGGACTAAAGATAGCTGCGTAGCTAGGAAAAATAAGGATTTGACTTTAGAGCAATGGAAAAATGTCATGTGGTCTGACAAGTCCAGACTGACCCTATTTCAGAGTGATTGGTGCATCAGGGTAAGAAGAGAAGCACACAAAGCAAGTGTACAAGTGTACAAGTATTATGATCTGGGGTTGCGTCAGTTATTCAGGTCTCGGCTCAACAACATTATGTGACAATAAAATTAAGTTTCATCTTTTTTTTGTTTTCTAATGGGACAGGCACGTTCCAGGACTCAAACTGTGAAAAAGTGATTATGGAAGCATGAGGAATCATTTTCACCCATGAATTGGCCACACTGATGAGCTCTGTAATTAAAGTTAAAGGTGGTCAGAACTTGAAGGATCTGCTGCTAACCTCTTGGTGCCAGATACTATCATTTGCGTTCCATCCAGCCTCTACTCCTAAATGTACTGTGTTACTGGTACACCAAGGATTCACCACAGCCCTGACCAGGATGCAGCAGTACTGAAAATTAATTCATTCATTCATTCATTCATTCATTCATTAATCAATAATTATTTTTTGTTACACTGCCTTTACTGATTTAATCACTGCAACAAAAAAAGAGAAGTCCTGTAACAAAACTGAACGCATTATGTAATAGACTACAAATAACCACTTACCTAAATCTGTCTTAAAACATGGTCACAAAACATGGTCCATTGCGGCAACTCCAAAGAACTTAGCATTATTTTTGTGACCTTTAGCCTAAACTTTTCTGAGCTGTTTATTCACCAGCAACCTTTGCCCTAAAGACTCCTTCTGGTGAAATGACATTTAAGGGAATTGCAGACATACCATCCTGCAACATGCAGACAGTATGAAAGGCCTAGAGGCAACTGCAATCTCAGAAGTCAAGAGTGGATATTCATAGCACAGAACAAGAGAGCATACACAAGGGTCCCTTACAAGAGAACTCTTGAGAATACACCGGTTTAGATTTTGGTGCTACAAGACACAAGAAGAATTGAATAAATCTAATTTAACATGTTATTGCATATAAATGCATTGGATATTGCATACTGTATTTGCATGTTGTTGTTTTTTTGTTGTTCTTCTGATTAGTTTTAAACATCCAGTCCACCTGCTTGCACAGTTTAATTGAACCCTAATTGATGTGGATATAATGGCACTGCTGATAAATCCAGCTTTGGCAGCTACCAAAAATACAGTCTGTTTAGGTAAAGCGAATAGACAGAAATGCATTGTGATTTTCTTAAGACCATGTACAATGTAGTATTAATACATAGTGGCAATTAATTTCTAACAAGATGGTGGAGATGGACTACCAGTATGAATTGAAGTTTGGCAACTTGTAGTTGATCAGTTTGAGCTAGATTTTTCAGCAGCAAAAAAGAAAAACACCTTCTGCATTTTACATTTTATTTTTCTACATTCTAAAACTTAATTTTCTTCTAAACTATAAAACAACACATATGGCATTAGGTAACTAAGTAACCACAAGAGTCAGGTGTTATTTTAAGACATGAAGGTCAGCTATTCTGGAATACTTTCTTGTTTTGCATTTGCAAAACTCATCAAGCACCATGATGAAACTGGCTCTCATGAAGACTTTAACAGGAAAGTAAGATAGAAACTTACATGTACCTTTGCTGCAGAGGAGAAGTTCATTTAGAGTCACCAGTCTCAGACATCACTAATTAACAAACAGCACCTCAGATTAGAGCCGTTATAAAGGCATTACAGATCATAAGTAGCAGACACGTCTCAATATCAACTGTTTAAAGGAGATTATTTTATTTCTTCCTAAAGCCATCTCAGGGAGTTTCTCCTTGCCACTGTCGCTGTCTCCCTTGGCTTGCTTATCAGAGACATTTCATTCATCATTCATTCATTCTAGATACATTTTTCTCACACATGCACACTTCCACAAATTTTCTTTTTTAAATTTTCTTTAGATTTTTGGGAAGGTGCTTTGAGACAACGACCATTGTTAAAAGCGCTATATAAATAAAATAAAGTTGAATTGAATTATTGTATATTTTTGATGCCATCAGCATTGCTTCACAATGTCAAAAAAAGGATTGATATAGGATTGACTATGGAATTAAAAAGGTTTGACTGTTACTGAATTGTTCTATCAGAGTCCCCATAGCTTTTCTTCCTCTGAAGCTATTCAGTATTCAGATCGTTTGATAGAGGAACCAAAAAGTGAAATGTCACCTCATCCTGGGAGGCAGTTTAAATATGAAAGAAGAACTGTCTGCTGAATGTAAACACAGCACTTTTTTTCATTCCCTGGTTACGTTATAAATGTTACAGATGTTATATATGTGACTCATCTGTAACATTTACACTACCGCTTAAAAGTTTGTCATCACTTTCTAACTCAATGGTCTTTCCTGATTTGTATTTCCAAAAAGGCGTCGGTTTTGGTCTGGCTTTCCTGGGATGGTCTTTATGAGAGACAGTTTCATCATGGTGCTGGATGAGTTACAGATACAATACTGTTCTTTCCTGCAAGAACTGTTTCAGAAAGGCTGAGCGCAGTGTCTTAAAATAACAACTGGCTCTTATTTTATCTTATTTTATTTTATTTCTTAATTGTTTTTTTTTCTAAAAGTTAAGCATTTCACTGCATATCGTACTGTGTATGACTGGGTATGTGACGAATAAAATTTAGATTTGAATTTGACTCTTGTTGTTGTTGTTGTTGTTGTTGTTACATAATTACTTAATTCCATATGTATTATTTCATAATTTCTTAAAGAAAGATTATTTTTACAGTTTAACTTTTAACTTATACAAAGTACTAACATTTAACTTTTAAGGATGTTCAGAGGAGATCTTAAGGACATCTTACGATACTGTACATTGTTTTAGCTAAGGGGTGAGTAATAAACATGTCAAAGTCAAGTAAATGTATTCTACATTATGACCAGATGGTGGCGCCACAAGATTATTTCCCATCACTTGACACAATAAATTTCCTGTGAAATTCAATTGGATAGGATTTTTTTTTTCTATAAGAACAATACAAATTAAAAATGAATAATAAAAAAAAACTATGCATAATGTTTGAAAATGGCATATCATGGGTACATTTTAATAAATATACCTACAAATAATGTAAAAATATTAAATAAATATGAAATTTTTAGGGAAAGCACGATATTGGGCTCTCGTTCCAATAGAACTCAGTCTAGAAACTTAATCTATGAACCACAATAAACGCTGAACGGTTTCGTGTCTCGTACCACCTGCCTCTCGTGAGAGCATTTCCACTCCGAGCATCGACACCGTTCACATGCTCAGCACAGAGATCCTTCCTGCCTTCATGGCTCCTGTTTCATTGTTAACACTATGATGGAACTGTAGATAATGTGGGTGTCTCCCAGGTGCAGCACACCTCCCATGCCTAAATAATTGAAAGCACTTGTTCTCTTATGTCAGTCTCACATACCTCTGAGACGCTTCACCGCTTCCAGTAACCACATGACTGAAAAAATAACAGTGTACTACACATACAAAGAGAAAGTTGCGTTACAGTTAGGCCTCTGGAGCTAACAGACATTCAGTCGTCAGAAACGTTGGCACGGTTAGTCCAGGGTTGTTATAAAAAGTGCATGTTGGACAACTTTGTAAATGGTGGATGAACATAATCACATAGAAGAGACAGTCAGTAAGCTTCAGAATTGGGATCGAAAATAGGTTTATGGTTCAGGCTATTGTATAAAACAGGATAGAGGAGTCAGGATGATTGGAAGGAGTTACAGGTATAATTTCATCTTAACATAAAGGATGACCATTTTTAAAAGCGCTATACAATTAAGATTAATTGAATTGAAAATAGATTTTAAAATCTATTAGATGCATGAAACAGAAGCTCACTGATCTAAATGAAAATATATATATACAGTATAATCAGCACACATATGACAACTTTCATTCATTCATTCATACCATCACAGGACACACATACACACACACACACAACAGATAAGTTGGGAATGCCAATTAGTCTAATCTGCACGTTTTGCATGAGCGTGGGAGGAAAGAACATGCATGCACCCAAACCCAAGGCGGGACTCGAACCCTCAACCCTGCACATGCAAGGCCACAGTGCTAATCACTTCAACAACAACAAAAAAAAAAAGGCTGCACATGGTGTCTGTAATAGCCCAGATTTGTAGAAACACTTATACGCTTAAAATATGGGATAAGGGTTAACAATTTGACACACTGGGTCACTTTGACTGGCGTACACACTGACCGGTAGAATCTCGTTTCTGTCACCTGAAGCTATGCATTTTGAAAATTCTATACAAACAAATGTGTTTAGCTCCTGTGAGGTCGACACGGGACCTTAAATTACCCTTTAAAGTATGATACATATACCTGCACTGCTGATTCACTGGCTGTTTAGCAAGACCGCTATCTAATCCAGGACTGCGGTGAGTCCCGGCGGCTAGTGATTGAAGAAAAACAAGTGTTTTGATAACTCCATCTCTTGTTATTTCACGCCCAGGAGTAGGGAATGATGTTAGTCATATCCTGTGGGCATTTTCTAGCCTGTTGATTCCTGTAACACTCTGGGCAATATATCTCTCTATCTCACCCCTATTCTCCAACCCGTTTCACCCCTCAGCCCAACTTTCTCTCTCTCTCTCTCTCTACACTATCAGAATGGTAACAGGTACGTAAGCGTTTTTTCCCCCACAGCTTTTCAGATGAAAGAAATCTATTGTTACCATGCTGACTGACATCTCTTAAGCCTGCTGAAACTCTACCTGCGCTTCTACTCTTACGCCACGGCAGAATGGAGGCCCAGGCCCCGGTTCTCACTGACATCTCTGCCTCCGTCGACTGAACTGTGTCCTGCGTGTCAGCTTAGGAATGCATCTTTATAGCCATTATCCATGAGGAGCCATTATGGATTTTATGTGCCTGATGAAATATGGCTGCTTTGGACTTCTCAGAACATCAACTCGGGTTTTCAGTCAGACTTTTAAGTAGAGCAGTAATAAAAAATAAAAAAAAGTCAGGCTAAAGAGAAGGAGAGAGAGATAGATTAGCTGAATATCTACAGAATACAGGGCTGTATGTGGAAGAGCTGTGCTTGAAGAGCACTTTCCCATGTGGCTTTAGTTCTTGTGCCTTTGTGCACAATAAAAATAAATAAATAAATAAATAAATCTCTTACTTCTGTATTTATGAACCAAGACATTGGGGTAAGTAAGGATTATGAACCTTTACCAGGTCAGAGTGCTGTAACATACAGCAGCTATATATCTAACCAGTATACCTGATTACAGTAAAATTCCCCACTGATACAACTATAGAAACTCCACAGTATATGGTGTGATTTTAATACTCTGGGTATGAATTCATGCATCCATTCTATATGCCGCTTAGTCGAACTTATGGTCACGGTGGTGTTAATTCAACACTGGGAATTTTGCTGTATTACTGGTTTTGCTCTCAGATGGAGCATGAGGTAGAGTATAATTAAAGTATTATATACAGTATACTATGGTATTATTACATTTCTTTTATTATTAGTAGTCAGGGTATATACACTATCGCTCAAAAGTTTGGAATTTCCATCTGCACTCTAAAACAATGCTGATGGCGTCCAAAATATGCAATATGCTTATTTCAACTGTTGATCTCATGATCTGTAATGCTTTATAATGGCTCTAGTATTTGGTGCTGTTTGATAATTAGTGATTTCTGAGGCTGGTGACTCTAAATGAACTTCTCCTTTACAGCAGAGTTATGTTTCGGTCTTGTTTTCCTGGAAAGGTCTTCATGAGTTTCATCATGGTGTTTGAGGAATTTTGTAAATGCACTTGACAATACTGTTCCTGCAAAAACTGTTCCATGTCCTAAAACAACAACTGTTTTTTTTATTGTTGTTGTTACATAATTACCTAATTTCATATGCGTTATTTCATAATTTTAAAATTCCCAGTATTGTTGTAGAATGTGGAAAATAAATGACTAAACAAAAACAAAGAAATTTGCAAAGAAACAAAGACATAAGTGATCCAAATTTTCTGAGCGGTAGTGTAATAAATAACTTATGTATGTTTATGCTTCTTTTTGGTTAAATGGACGAGACTTGTAGAACTTCCACTGTAGAATAACACGAAAAAGTTTTAAAAACTTACTACTGTTTTTTACACGTAAAAAGCCATTTAATGTACTTTTGAAATAAAGTGTAAAAAACCTACACTTTTCTCATCAAGAAATTTGAATTCTATGAATATGCAAATTAAAAACAGCCCTAACCACACACGCCCCTCAGTGAATCAGTTTGCATTGGGTTACATATTTACACATAAGGCCAGGGGTAGCTTAGTGGTTCAGGCATTTGACTATTGTTCGGAAGGTCCCAGATTCAAACCTCACCACAACCGAGTTGCCACTGTTGTGCCCTTGAGCAATAGTAGTTGTATGTCATAAAATGTCAGTTTCTCTGGATGAGAGTGTGTAGATGCTGTAAATGTAAACTGTAATTGCAGACTGGAAATTGAGGCTGTTATATTTTGTGATGTAATCGGGACACATCTTCTGCAGCTGTTTCTTAAAAAATGCTAAAACTAGAGCAATGACCATTTTTACAGTTTTAAATAAATTCCTGTAAAAAAGTAAATCGTCATCAGAACATGTTTGATTAAATTAACAGTTTGAATCGGATTCTGTCTTAAAAATATCATCTGTTCAGAATAAATAAATCATATCCCAGGAGACTTAGGGCACAATGCAGGGTACAACCTGGACAGGGTCCCAATCTATCGCAGGGCAAAATTAATGAATATAAATAACAAAATAATTAGTAAGAAATTTTAGCTGTATATGGAAATATAATATTTTTTGTGTTTTTGTTTTTTTTACAAACATTTGCATATTTCTTCATACTGACATCTGATTTACATTCATCATAATCACACCACAGGGCAATGCAGAAGGAAATAGAAAATTCCAAATACATTTTAATTTTATAGCTGCAATCATTGTCCAGTGTCTCAAAACCATACAAAATAAATATACATATGTTACAAGAATTCCAGTGTCTTATGGGAAAATGTGAAAACATAAGCAACATTCTGTTCAAGACTTGTTCGAACACTGGAGTGGTTATAACAGAATGGGAAACAGATTGACAGCGGTAAGAGCACAGTGTTTTCTTATATTGCAGTCGTCTCATGTTCGTTTAAAAAGTTCTCATACAGTATAAACATGGCAAACACATTCATTTTTCCTTTTAGTTAACTCTTCACATTTCATAATTCTCTTTTCTATAAAATTTATTTTCCGGAGCATTTTTTCTACGGATTCAGGGACGTGTACCCATAAAGAAGGTAAAATGTGTGAAGAGTGTTATCTTGTGTGTACATCTCGTGTACTCTAAGGCACCAGAGTGACCCAGAAGTTCACTTTGTTAACGTGAATAGAACATGAATCACAGCATTGTGATTTTGCACAGGATAAAGTCTAGAATTGCAGGTTGTCTTAAAAAAAAAAAAACTGTATAAAAATGTGCCTGAAAACTCACAAGAAACAGTCCATACAAAATAGTAAATCTCACCAGTATCTACATAATTACCAGGAAAAAAAATGTACAAATTCCTCTCTGAGGACAGATTAACAGATTAGGGCACTTGGTGAAACAATTTGCTCATATTTGCATTAACTAAAAGTCTTTAAAAGTCTTTAATGTGAATTAAATGACATCTTTCCAACTTATTCAGTTTAGATAAGTACTAGTGATAACATTCTTTATCACGTTTTGCAGTTTTCAGTTCGAGTCACTTGTTCCCAACAGCTCGGCATTTTGGGGATTTAGTTTCCACTTCTTCCAGCAGTTTGGCACAGTGCGTATCCCCCTCGAGTTCATACATTCCCTTTTTTTTAACTTATGTTCATGTCCCATGCAGGCAGACGTCTGCAGTAATACTGTTCTCCACTGGAGTTAGAAGTTAAAGAGGTCAGGAAAGAGGCCGATGGATCCATAAAACATGTTCATCATTCTCTCAAACGGTTAGTTTGTCCTTCTCTCCTCTCCTCTTCTCCATTATGAGTAGAGCTGCCCTTATGCAGGTAGAGACTCCTCTGGCTTCCTGCTGGGTCAGATTGAGGTTTCGTTACTGCCTCTGTGATGAAAAAAAAAAAGACAGGGAACAAGAGAGAGATGGAGAAAAGGAAATAAAGAGACATAAGAGATGGAATAAGTCATAACATGCTGGTTAGATGGGTTTTTAAGCAGGGCTACAGGCAGATAGGACAAAAGTCCATGCAAAAAGTGCAAGTACAGAGAGGAATCTTCTACATTCAATAAACTGAACTGCATGCCAGAGAGACTTCAACAAATGTTATCAAATATAATCTCTTTTATGTTTTCCAGAACCATAAAAGCTGGTGTTAAGTCACATCGTTAGGGGTTACACGATGACTTACTCTGAGTCTGACTGGTTGCCTCCGTTGATGTTCAGGACCATTCCGTTCTGCTCTCTGGGTGGCAGGATCCGGTGCGGGGCTTTGATGAGGACGTTATGACTGTTAACACCATCATTAGAAGTCAAAGATGGCGTGCGTGGAGAAATGGTGGGAGGGTTATAGTCTGAAAGCTTTTCTCTCAGTTTGTTCTTCATGTTCTTGTCTGTAAGTGGTGGAGGATAAGTGATCCTGTTCTTCAGAATGCCTGTGGACAAATAAATGTACAAAACACAAAATAAATAATATTTACACATCAACTGTATGGATCATACTTCTACCTATCTAAATTGTCATCCAGCTAGCACCCAGTCCATATATTATATATTTTATATATATAAAATATATAATATATGTAAAATATAAAATATATTTAAATATATAAAATTTGCATATTTTATGTTATATTTTATCTCATTATCCCATTTGTCCAATTTCATCTACCTTCAACCTATTTTACCTTGCGTCTGTCCTATCTACCTAATCTACCTGCAACCAATGTAGGGGCCAGGGGTAGCTCAGTGGTTAAGGCATTGGACTACGGTTTGGAAGATCCCAGGTTCAAACCCCACAACCACCAAGTTGCCACTGTTGGGCCCCTTGAGCAAGGCCCTTAACCCTCAACTGCTCAAAGAGATGTTTGATGAGATAAAAAAAATGTATAATGAGATAAAAATGAGATAAAAAAAAAAATGTATAATGAGATGTGTAATGAGATAAAAAAAAAAATGTAAGTTGCTCTGGATAATTAAGGCATTACATCTGCCAAATGCCTTAATGTAAATGTAAATGTACCAACCATCTATCCATCCATATAGAACCTCAATTCATCTCCTCTACATACTGTATATGCATCCATCCATATATCCATATAGTGTCCTAATCCAGTTCATCTACATAGAGTGGTACCTATGAAGCATCACCCACCCATATATAAATCGTTCCCATTTACAATCAAATGATGCAGTATCACAACAATCCATCCCAACCGGTCCTCTGTCCATCGATAGCGCATGCCAATCTCAAGCCTATCCCAATACAACCTATAACCTACATTATGTATCATTACATCACCTAGCCATTCATGTAACATCACATAGAAAGTATGCAGCTTTACACCAATCCATACATCAATCCCCCCATATATCATTCCATCAAATCCATCTACGTAGAACTTAACGAGTGTGGTGGAAATTCTGAAAACATTATAAAGATAAAGAAAAATACACTGGGTAAGAGCAAAGTAACAAAGGTTTTTATTTTAACTTCTGCAGAAGGACCAGTCTCATACACCAAACAGTTGCAGCAAGAAGGAAGGTGATCTCTTTCTTAACTACAATCAGTTTGTTTCTGTTCTATTCTCGGCCTTGTCTTTCTATGTTTCATCAGACACGTTTTAAGCTTCTATAGTTTACAGTCTATATATGTGGCACACTAACTACAAAGATCAGAATTAATACACGATTAAAATGTGATTTTTCTATTACATTAGTCACTAGTCACCTCAATGCATCCAGCACTGCTTGGTTTAAAAGTTATATCTGATAACAAAACTGTTTGTTGGATCTTGTGTCCAACAAACAGTTATATTAAATCTTAAAACTCTTTCCTCACCCTTCCTCTGTTCTGGCAGGTGGTTGCTGTTTGTCTGGTTGATGCTTCCTCCATCCTTGCTTGAAGATTCCTTATCCTGTGGTGGTTCCCCTATGTGGTTCAGCTTGTTCTCTGGATGGAGCTCCACATTTACTTTAGTCTCCACCCTCAGCCTCTCTGCCCCTCCTGCCTCCTCGCTGTCACTCGCTGTTGTGGCATCAGTGGGCCAGTACGGCGGCTTCTTGTGATTAGACACTGTGTCCACTGTGCCGTGAAAGAGACGGAGAAATAACACAATGACAAAGAGAAGCACTTAGATTTCATGTGTAACCTATAAATATACACTGAATGTAAAGATAATGAGATCATGAGAGGCCAGTGATGATTAATAAATAAACTGCAGAACCTTTTGGGGTGCTGTGTAGCGGCTGTCGCTCATTGTTCCACTTGGGCTTCATGTGAACTCCCTCATCATCATCTTCACTGTCGGAGGAGTGCGATGAGGCATAGGAGCTGCTGTGCTCATCCACTGACAGCTCACTGTCTGAATCTGAGTCTGCCAACACCACATAACACATAAGCCTGACTGAACAATAACTAAATGGCTGAACATGTTTACTAACTAAGTTTCAGAAAACAGTTATAACAAATAAGAATGTATGATCCCGTACCATCTGCTTTAGTGCCGTTTCGGTGGAACAACGAGCCATCCATGTCTGTGTGTCCAGCTTTAGCTGTTCCTGAGGAGACACTGGGCTTCTGGTCATCTCTGTGTTTGTGAGGGGTGAGAGAAAGAGAGAGAGAGTAACAGAAAAAAAAGTACAGAAATAATAATATACATAAGAATATATACAAAAATATACAAATAGTATACAAAAATACAGCGAAGAAGTATTAAATCATTATCTTAAGCAGCACTCAGGCTTGTTGTACAGTGGAAAATGACTTATTTGATGAATTTATAGTTAATAATACAGTGTAAAGTCGTCTAATCTGGTTAAACCTGCCATTAGGAGTTGACCTCTTGTATAACAGTTGTGAATTTTAGGCTAATAAATTACTTTTATCAATCTAACACTGTATCAGTAATTCTAGGGTTTTAGGTGTGTAGGTACGACAAAGCACCAACGTTCAGACTCCTGATGACTGACGTTAGCTAGCGGCACTTATGCTACAATCAAGTCTGTTGTGTATGGGTTTAAAATTCCCTAAACACTTCCCCAACCCACTTTACCTTAGTCATGAACGAGGACAAAGATGAATTTTGTTCTTAACATTTTTTTAGGACATGCACTGAAACCTTTTTTCCGTGATTTTCCACTTTTTTCCAAGTTTTCAATTGTTGTCATTTTAATGTTGCAAATAAAGGTCAATTAAGTTACTATAGTGTATCTCCTTCAATCTTCATTTGTATAATTTGTATTTTTTGTGTATTTTTATTTTTGCAAATTTTTATGAAAAAAATAAATACAATTATATATAATTTCCTTAAACCCTATTACTTGGAAATTATTTGACCTTGATTTGCAAAAAAAAAAAAATAATTGGAAAAGAAAATCATAAAAATAATGTAAAAGTGTACTTGTGTTTGTACTATGTTTAAAGATTTTCATTTTTGCACATTTTTAGGTATAAATAAATGTGCCTTTAACTTTATCTGTTTTTTAATCATGGAACAATTATTACCCTAGACACCATCACCTGGCGTAGAACCACACTGTAACTTTACTGAGCTTGATTTGCAATGAAACATTAAAAAAAAAAAAAACAACAAGACACACAATAGTAAAATAAATGTGTTTTTGTCTAAAAAAAACTGCAGTGATGCTGAGAGCCATGCGCTTGAGCCAAAAAGAGAGCGACAATCATGAAAGGTTTCAGTGGGTAGACATTCACATAAAAGAGGCAGAAAAAGAGTAAAGGAATAAGTTCAAAACAGACAAGGATGGTGAAAGAAAAAAGAAAGGAAAGGTGGGAAGCCATGCATGCAGCAGGCTGTTACCTGAAAGTGTAAGCGAGGTAACCGCTGTGGCTCTTGGCTGACCTGATGGTGCTCTCCAGAGACACGGTGGACTCTCCGATAGCTGAGCGGAAGATTGTGCCGTCCTCTGTGTAGGTGTTGTTGCAGTTCAGAGAGCGCTGAGAATGGAAAGAAGTTCATGATGCACTATTGCACACAAAGTTTATATTATGGTGTTGAGTAATTATTGATTTAATATAATAATGTCCAAGTAAGCTTTATTTTAAAATGGCATTCATTTCATGCTCCCATTTCCTCCTGCCATCCCTACCCTACTATTCTGTTCAAAGATGTGTAGATGCTTTTTAAACCTCTCAGATGTGATCGTCTGAGTTTCTATTTAACTCAATAAATAAATAAATTATTCAAAATAAAACACCTCCATACGAGTTTCAGATTTTAAAAAATGTGAACAATAGATTTATTGACTTTGCTAAAGCAGGTAAATATTAGCGAACCTCTTTGCGTAGGACTCTAGGCTGTTTCTCATCATGACAAATTTAAATTATGGAAATGTCACCCTGTTGTGAAGCCGACGACATGCTCATTGCAGCTTTTTCATTTGAGTAAACACTGATACGCTGAGGCGGTGTAAAAAGCCTCTTAATTGGCACTTAACATTAAAGTTTAATGTTTCCAGTGATTTACTGGATTAAGGAAGCACCAGCTTCCTGTCATTAGCCGGATATTCAGAGACTTTTAAATGTTACCGAGCTTTATAAAAGCCAGGTTGGTTCACATCGGTCTGTAAGGCTGATACTCAAACGATCATGCTGCATGTAATGAACCTGATCAACTTTACAGCACACACACTCTTGGTTGTTTGGAAATAGCACCTGTTTAACATTTAGCTAATATGTACATGCTTTTGCTTGCAAACAATCTAATTTCACAGTTTCCATTGTGAAGTGAAGTTGGTTGGTTTTTGGTTGAAAAACACACCCACAGGCATGCACACAATGAAATGTGCTGAAATGCAGACAGTCTTTTCAGTTGTTTTTTAAACTGCTTAATCAAATTGTTACTACTGTAGGTGGGACATTATAATATAATATTCTCAGTAATATGAGAGAAATCACAAGGTATGATAAGGATGTATACGTTCGGAGAGCTTAGTACCTGCAATTCCAGAGTATATAATCAAGAAAGAAAACATCCAACAGGTGTTTACTAATTCAAATCTGACTTTAAGTACTTTTAAATATGTTATTAAATAATTATATACTGTATTCAAACAATCATAGTCACAGATAGTGTGAGATGCATTGATGTTGTCAGCGGGAGATGCATGAATGACTGTAAGGTTTCAGTTCTCTCTCCACTTACAGTCAGCAGAGAGGCCCGTGTCGTGGTCGAGTCATCCGGCACTGGCTTTTTCCCTGTGAACACGAGCTTCAGATTCTTCCTCACTTCTTTACTCAGTATGCAATGGAAAAGGAAAATTAAAATTCCCTGAAAAAAAAAAGAGAAATTGCAATTAATCTTTTATACTGATGTGCAATTTAAGGACCAGATGATCTCTGATGAGGTGGCTCAGAGCCCACTGCAGTTGTTTCCATGAACATCCAGCGAGCGGAATGCTTTGAGGAAAAAACCTGGTTTGATCACCAAACAGTGCACAACCTCATACTGCCAACGGCATCACTGAAACATTACGGGAACTCAGCTGGGAGTTATTGCCACATTCCCCCCCGTAAAATCCTGACCTCGCTCAAAGCCATTTCCACATGTATGGGCCATTAAAAGTGTTCCTGGGGGGCCAGCATGAATCAGGCAGTCTGATCATGTCTCCTGCATACTGAGAAATATTTATACCTTGATGGTGTCCAAGCATTACTAAAACGCTGGGATAAGTGCATTACTGAAGCAGAGGATTATATAGAGGAATAATGGTAGTTTTTATTATCACAATTGAGTTTTGTTATTCTGCACAATCAAAAGTCCTGGTTTGACTTGAACACCCCTAGTATAATATCTAGGCAACTTTTAGATAGAAATATTTAAAAAATGCAAGCACAATGATCCAAGTAATAAATAAGGCTCAGCTTAATACGAGACTGAGTGTCCTAACGCATGTTAATGACATACATTTAAAAAATATGATTCAAGCACATCATGTGAAATTATTTTCATATTCAGTAATGCTAACTCTTCGAACCTATTTCAAGCTAAGCAAAACTAAGGAAATATTAAACATTTATTTTCATCTATTTCCTGCTGATAGAATAAATACCAGAATCCAAAGTATGGCTTAAGTGTTTTATAGCATTTAATTGGCATTATGATAGAGAACACACCTGTAAACAGCTAAAACTGGCGAACAGGTAGTGGAAGATCATGACATCACTGTTAACAGCCATGAGGCCCAACAGCCAGGTAGCACTGATGAGCAGCAAGAGCAGGAAGGCCATCCTCAGTGCAGGACTGGACATGCACACACACACACACACACAAACACATAAACACATAAATCCATGACTTCGAATGGCATTATGTTATAAGCTCTGCAGGTGTTTAAAGTCTGAGTGTGTAGATAAAGTAACTCACATGGCTCCAGTCTTTTCGAAGCTTCTGCGTCGGCGTCCGCATGATGCCTTGGCTGCCAGCACGAAGATCACTATGTTCACCTGTGGCACAGGTCACACCAAATGAGTGAGGACTCGATGAAAAATAAGAAGCATAGTTACAGAGTCTGACTAATTTACGAAATAATGAACAGGCTAAATTTTTTATTTTAAATTATTATTAACAACATTGCTCATTTTTTAATTATTGTTAAATAACAAAATGGCTCAAGAAAGCAAAAAGACACTCTAATGATAATATGGTTAATTCATTGTGTGGTGCGTTTTCTTTTTGTGTACGGACCAGCACAACAACGGCGATGGGCCCGGCGAAGCTCCAGATCAGCATGTCATGGACCGAGAGCCAGCAGAAATCTGGGTTGCCATAGCCCTGTGGATCTAAACCAACAGCCAGACCTGCAAACACACACACAAAGTGGATTATGCAAACATTATACGGAAAGTTGAAATGTAAGGGAGTAGACTGAGCTGAATGTGAGCATGCCAGGTCTCTATTATGTGGGTGCTAGAGGTGTTTTTGCTCTGGCTTTGAACGGCTGCCAGAGGGGTAAATGATACCCTGATGGATCCAGCACCTCAGAGGAGGGAAGGTGCTCTAACTATAGACAGAGAAAAAAAAGAGAGAGAGAGAGAAAGAGAGAGAGAAAGAGAGAGAGAAATTTCGAGATGGAAGAGGGAATGAAGACAGGAAATTAGAGAGGATGATTAAGAACGAGAAAGCGGGAGACAGAAAGAAAAAGAAAAGCTTCTTTCCCACAGGGCTCATGGTGACTTTTCAAAGACGTGACTTGTTCCAGCATGACTTCATGGTAGTGTGGTTTGTGTTAAGTGTTTTTACATGTCTGTTTGTGTATGTATTTTTATAGACATACAGTACACAAGTCTGTTTACCTGTCTTGCACCTAGATTTACTGCAGGGGACTGACAATTTAATCATTCCAACAGTCTAATTACATAAAGCGGAGGTCTTTATATATATATATATATATATATATATATATATATAAGAAGTAGACAAGTTTCTGGCAATTAACAGCAATCTTCTAATACGTATAACATTATTTTTTAGCAAATGTTTTAATGATTTGAAAACAACATTTAGTTGAAAATTTTTTCAAAATCCCGTATAGCTGACCACCACAACATGTATATAAACTGTATATAAGTGTGGAAAACTAACCTGTGATGATAGCAGGGATGCCCCACCCGATGGCATAGTAAAAGCGCATGTGTCCGTGGTTAATGTTGCGCACCTCGGTGAGCATGCGGTAAATATGCAAGCCTTCCACGAACATCCAGGCAAATGTGCACATGTAGAAGAAGTGCAGCAGGATTGCAATCACCGTACACACAAACTAGACACGGCAGAGACAGAAAGAGGGGACACAATGGAATGTCAGAGGGGGATAGGGTGTCAGGGGTGGTGCACAAAAAAACCCCACAGTATCCACAATGCACTGTGATGTCTAATTACAATTCCACAATGCAGAGGCTGTGAGATTTAATAAAAACAAACCCACTGCATTTTAATTTGGATTTTATGCTGATCTACAGACAGACTGCAAGGACAGTTTACATACACACAGGATAAAGTCATTAAAACTGATTCTTTAACCACTTCACAGATTTTATGTTCACTATCAATAGTTTTGGCAAGTTGATTAGGACATCTGCTTTACATATGACAAGTCCTGTTCCCATCATTTGCCTATAGATTTAATATTATTTTAATATTATTTAACTTGTAAACTATCCTACAATTCCATTGGGTCAAAAGTTTACATGCACTCAGTTAACTGTGCCTTTAAACAGGCTGTCATGGCTCTAAAAGCTTCTGATAGGCTCACTGACATCATTCGGGTCAGTTGGAGGTGTACCTGTAGGTGTATGTTAAGGCCTAGTCTTTTAATTTACGGCGTGTCATTTGTCCTGTTCGTCATTGGAGACAATCGTTGTTTGTTTTTGAAAGCTTTGTAGGGGTTGATTAATAAAACAACAACACTGTTAACAAAGTATGCAACCAATCAGAATTAAACAATGGTGCTAGCTCTGCCCTCAAGTTCATTCTGTTCCTTTTGTTAAACATCCTACACATAAAATCTAAATACTAAATTCTATGTGTTCCTCATCTAAGTGTTGGACTTGAGAAATACATATTAATTTTTACACGATCATTATACAGTATAGTACAAGCAGCTTAGCAGCTAGCGCCCACACGTTAATGTCGGAGAGACCTCATGAACCCTGATTTTACGATCTCAACCTCTCTTGCCTGAAATGACACAGACCTTTTAATCAGAACACAAAGACAGACACAAACAGAAAAATTACAGTAACACTTTGTATTTACGTATGCTCCTGGTGTGAAATAATCAGGGAAAAAATTATATGTAGAATAAATACGACAAGAGTAAAAAACAGAGCATTAATTTCCAAAGATTAGTTGGTACACATGACATAATCTATCTAGCAAAGACATGGCTGTGGTATTTCTACACCTTTTCATAGTGTCTAAGCTCCCAGCAATTTACAGACTGCCACTGCCTGAGGCCAACAACCCAAACCCCAATGCTCAAATACTTTAATCTCCGCCTTCCAGGTACGAACAGGATGAGTAATGTGTGTCTGTGTTTAAAAAAATGTATAATTACGGGGATTATATCTCTTCCAATGAAATGGTTCTCTTTCTTTATTCAGTGGTGAATCACCGGCGATTAAACAGACCCTTTTCCTCTCGCAGGTTATTCCCAGCCATTTGTCAACAGGCTATGAGCTTGGCCCAACCCACTCACTGCACACAAAGTCCTAATTAAATCCTTTTGGCATGGAATTACTTAGGTTTGACGACTAGAAACAGACCTCGAAAAACGCTCCTGTAAGCAAATTCTAACGGGAAAAAAATTCACTTTGTAGTGCATTAAAATGCTCGCTTATTTATGTTTGCACTGGTTACTAAGCTAACAATTAAAATCTATTTCACATCAGTTTTTCTCTTCCCATAAATCAGAATCCCAATCTTCATATTACACAATCTTATGGTCAAATGAACAACTGTAAAAACAGTTTGTTGTTACAGATTTTAGATCAAAAAGAGACATCGTCTCACCGGGTTGTCTGTCTGGTTGATGCCAATGAGGAAGACGAGCTCGGAGAAGAAGAGTGCCGCCACAAGGTTCTTGTGGATGCTGTGCAGGTTGGAGCGGAGCTTCCGCAGGATGGCCAGCAATATGAAGGTGATCAGCAAAGCCAGCAACGAGGCAGACACTGTGGCATACGTGACTATCTTCAGTGGCAACACATCTCCATGCTGGGTCGAGGAGGTAGACGTAAAGTCAGGTGGAAAAAGGATTACAAAAATAAAAGGATAAGAGAGAAGTCTTGCATGTTGGAGATCAGAAACCAAGTTTAACACAAAATTCGCTAAAACTACTGACTGTAGAATGATCTTAGCTGGAATTCTTTAACAGAAAAGTGTATTTTTTTTAATGGCAGACAGATTTTTGATTATTATTATTATTTTCACTCACTCTGTGTGCCCTTCCCAGGAGACTAGAGGCATGACACAGGGTACACCCTTGACTCTGATGTCAAACTATTGTTTTTTATCGTTTTTTATCGATCCAAGTAACATTAAAGGTATGTAAAACATAATAATAAAAAAAACAAAGGTTTAAGTCAGGACTGTAGCAAAACTCTATTAAGTCTGAGAAGCCCCTTCTCAAAGCAGATTTGCACTCCACCAATAGTTCTTTGTGTTTCCCTACGCCTACTGTCAGTATTTTATAGGCACTCTACAAATAAGCATTGATCCTGAGGGCGGAGCTTCCTGAACATGGGTCGGGATCATTACTATTTTGAATCCTCCTAACCTTTAGAGACAAAATATTGAAAAAAAGACTACCGTTTAATCCTAATGCACTTTTAAATAGTCATCCTCTCTTGGGAGCGAGGGAATGTAAGTGCCAGGCTAATACCAGAAAACTGCACTGACGCTAACACTAAACAAGCTCATGGAGATGCCCTACCTCTCTTTTGGAAATATCCATGAGCACGGCGAAGCTAGTCATATGGTTGCATTGGCAGCTGATATGGGTTTTGTTTCTGAAGGTGAGCTCACAGCCCTTGGAGGACCAACCTCCTGTCCCTCCGATCCTAAAACACACACATATACAGCATACCAGAATGGGTTAGTATACAGTACAGAACATTATTAGAGAAAACTAAAGTGGCTAAATGTGAATGATACATATCCTCATTTACATAAGCTTTCTTCATTAAAAGTTGTTAATGAACAAACATTTTAATTTTACAAACACATTTGCTGAGACGGTAGGTTTTAATTTGGCACCAATTTTGGTGATCAGAATATCACAATAAATCACAGAGAAATAATCACCAGAGAGATCTAAATCTGCACACTCCATGAACAAATATAAGTGTGTGGATGAGGGTTTAGAGGAATAAGTAAAAGAAACTCACGCGATGGAGTGGTTCCAGAACACACACACAGGTTTGGACCTCTCCTCTGTCTCCAGCAGTATGTAGTCGAGTGTGATGGGCTGCTCCAGCGGCATGGACAGGGATTGGCCTTCACTGTGCACCGTAGTGCTGACGATGGGGGTGTTGATGATGGGCCGATTGGGAAGCCTGCAGAGGAAGAGAGCAATGCTGATTTCTGAAATAGACCTGCTCTGTCTCTGGTTCTATGTCAAACTGTGTTCAGGATCTGCAGGAACAGCTGTACCTTATCGACCGTCCTAAATATTTGGATGTGGCCTTCTCATACCAATAAACTGCCACTGAAGTTTACATATCATGTGAAAGGCATTTTGTAATAAGGTAATTAATCTAAACCCACTGAAGATCTTATTTTGTGTTTAAAGCAGCATCTTGGGGGCTGTTACAGCTCACGTCAAATCAGATCAACAGAGAGTAAACTGCAGAAAAAATTTTTATCAAACAAACTTGATGCAAGCAAGTCCGAGATTTAATATTGCATCAATATTACTGTATGTATTAGGGATGGATAGCCAGGGACAGCCCAATATGATATTTTCACGGTATCTAGATGCTGATTCAATTCAATTTTATTTGTATAGTGCATATAACAGTGGTCATTGTCGCAAAGCAGCTTTACAGAATGAAAAGAGAATTGTGCAAATGTGGATGAAATGTGAAAAATGTGTATGAATCAAAATGATCAGATTGTCTCTGATAAGCAAGCCAAGGGTGACTGTAGCAAGGAAAAACTCCCTGAGATGGCAATGAGAAGGAACATTAAGAGAAACCCATTCTCATTCAGTTGATAACGGATAGCAGGAATTGTAGTGCAGTCATACTGTGTGTGAGGCAGCTGAAAATTTTATGTAACAGTTGAGGTCTTTAAGTTAATATGGAGTCCAGTTTATTACAGAAGGCTCAGATAGAATTTAGGAAATTCCATTCCTGAACTATTGTCCCCAGAAAACATCTGTCTGCATCAGCCGAGACCAGGACTGCCTTCATGTTAAAGTCTCCAGTCACCACACGCATCCCAATGAATCCCAATGATTCAATCTGTATCGTGATACCACAATTTTGAATATATCCAGATTTTATGTTATCAAAAATTATTATTTTTAAACTGTTACAATTCTAGACAAACATGGTCCAATCCCATAGGAAAGCCAAAGCAGCAAATTGCTGAAAAAAGTTAGCGCTGGTCATGATAGAAACATCAGAACACAGCACATCACTGCTTGCTGTTTATGGGGCTTAGCAGGCGAAAAGTTCAAGGTTGTTGATCAGGTTTCCAAATTCTCAAGATTTCTAATCCGATCAAGCATTCATTGGATTTGCTGGACAAACAAGTCTGATCCCTGGAGGCCCCGCCTTGCACCTTACAGCCTTTAAAGGATCTTTTGCTAACGTCCAGGTGCCAGACACGACAGCATACCTTCAGAGGTGTTGTGAATTCATGCCTCAAGGAAGTGTAGCTGTTTTTCGCGGCACATGGGGAACCTACACATTATTGGCTTAACGTTTTAAAGTTTTTATTCTATAGCTGATCTGTGTAAGATTCATATTAAATAGGAAATCAGTCTTACGATAAAGGTGTCAGTGTCAAATTAATGCAACGCAACTACAGGACCTTGTTTTAGTGTTCCACAAAAAATAACATCCATGAATTAACATAACACATGGTTGTACAGTATAATACATTGCCTGGGGTAGAACACCTTAACACTAAGCCAAAAGAAAGAGCTTTCAAAATCTGACAGACAACCAACAGACAGAAAAGTGTGTCATTTCTCAAGTACATTTGATGGTAGGATTATAGGGTACCTGAGGCTGCGTCGGTCAGGGTCATAGCGCTCAGGCAGGAGCTGCCCTAGTGTTCGGTACACGATAACAGCAGCCACAGGGAACTGAGGAGGTCCTTCTGGAGCTTCTCTCTTCCTCCTATCACCCTGAGCAGGGTCTCTCTCAGCTGTCTGGGTTTGAAACGATGGCTCATCTGTCGGAACGACTGCAGGGGGAAAGTGCAGTGAATTTGAATGGGTATAATAATTCTCACATAACAGGTTAGAGGAAAAAGTTTGTTTATTTATATTTGTATGTACATATCTTAAAGCTAAATGTATTGCCTTCTTTTGGATGAAAAATCTAATGTCCTAAAACAGTTTAGCTGAAGCACTTAAACCATCAATGTAGACATTTAGGAAAGAATAACCCTGGTCTACAAGTTGAAAACTTTGGAAATGAAAGTAGCAAAATTTTACCATAATTGCGTCACTAATGAGGGAAAATTAAGTGCTTGGTGTTAAATGGCTCCAGTTTCCAAAATACAGCTTCAGGGAAAAACTGCATCAAAATAATTCTAAATTATGAGGGTGTGTTCGATTATGCTCCATAACTTTTCTGTGATATAACAGTGAGAATAGTTCCCCACCGATCGATATAAATAATGCCATATGATAACATAACTGTTCCTTAATTTATTGGGTTTTCATGTAACATTTTTATGCTTTTTTTCATGAAAAACTGACTGAATTGTGGGTGGGTTTGTCTTATTACTTAATGGCACAAAAGTTAAAAAATAAAAACTTCACAAAGTTCTTTATCAGGCCTAGTTTTATATGGAACGCTGGTAACAAAATCATTTAAGAGTCAAAAAGAGCTGGACTTTAAAAGTTTTCCTTCCTGTCTTCCAGGACTTTCGTGATGGTCAGTCTTACTTGACGAAATGAGAATGTCTGTCTTGACTGTTCCATTCATAGAAAAAAAAACAACAGTACTTTTCGTGTTTCCACCCTGAGGGCCAAGCGAACAAAGCAACAACTTTTAAATCACTACAGAGTTGCCACTAGAGTGTTCCACATTCTTCATACACCTCAGCAGATGTTTCATGTTTTTATATGTTTATTTCATGTTTTTACTGTACGCCTCGACTTTCTCTAGAAGTTATAGGGCATCGTGATCATCATCCCCCCTACTGTACCTTGAAGGCAAATATACTTGCTTGTGTATAAATCTTTATAATGAAATATCTTGAAAACTTTAGCCAACCAGCTAATTTCTCACCTGTTTTCTAATTCATCCAATCAAAATATGTAAGAATTAGCATGTTTTATCCCAAAGGTCGATTATTTCCAAAAAAATTGTAGATCAGTGTATTTAACTTTGCAGAGAGATATATGGTCACAAAATAATTTTAATCTTACTTAATCATTAAAAATGTTTAGGCATACAAGAATATTAAACACTTTAATACAAATACAAAAAGAAAATAGAAAAGAATTAGATCATGCAAATAAAAATTTTTTAATACTTTTTACTAGCAAGACTCATTTAGTAATAGCAGTGATAATCCATATGCATATGCTGCATGCAAGTCCCTACCTTTGTTTTGCGTGGATTTGAGGCTGAACTCTGGAAACAGGACTGAGGAATGCAGGTCTTTGGGATATTCCTCTTTAATCTTCTGGAAAGGAGGCATCTTTACATCATCTGGCGTGGAAAAGTCCAGATAATCCACTGCCATAACTTTAGGAGTGAAGGAAGACAATCATTATTAGACATTATTATACAAGCAGATTATATGTGTCACAAACACCCGGACAGCTAACTAGGGTACAAGGTTATTATACACTACTAGTGTTTTATAGATTTCAGAGACGTGACTCACTCATATTGTCTGTTACAATGATGAAAGGTTTCAGGTAGGTCTTCCTCATGTTGCGAGCCACAGTGGTGGTATAATCCTCAAAATGATTAAGCAGGTGTGCTGTTCCACCCTCAGTCCTTTGGATGTGATCCCAGTGCTCCTTATTGCTGGGGTCTAGGATGGCACTGCCTGCCTTTACAATGTTCTGTAACAGTCCACATATGTAGATTACAACTTAAGGACATAAAAAGTAATTCGTTTTTTCCCAAGAAGTACATTAACCAGAAATAATTAAGAAATGTACAAAATAAGGAGTTAATATTTAGCATGGAAACTAAACACTCCATAAACATGACAACGGAGCAGCCATATTATTTGTACATATGAATGAATAATATGCAATGAGATTTAAAATGATAAATTATAATAAAAAAAAAAAATGCTTTCAGCATTGTGTTAAGAATTGCATGCCATGTCACATGCAGCATGATTCACTGACCTATGCTGATTGAACTATTTCACAGATTCTGCAGAGGAACAGGTCTAACAGGCTCTATAAATGTTCAATCGCTGCTTGTTGAGGCATATAACTATTAACTACAACTAACACCACTCTTGTATTACTGGGGAAAATGTAACACTCCTATTTGTAAAGTTTCATTATGACAGCTATATGCTACAGAGTAAAGTGAATTTCACTGAGTTATAGCAAACGTGAAGTGTAACCTCGTTGAAGTCGGCATCGCGCATAGCTGAGAGATCAAAACCCTGCTGCTTGCTCTCGTACTGCAGCACGCGAGACATCAGCTGGAAGGCTGTCTTCACATCATTGCCGTAGAAAGATTCAGTCTGTCTAGTAGCATTATGGAGCATGAAAGCAATGTCTTTAGACTTCTGTCCGTCCATTCTAGACTCGTTCCGATTCATCTCGTCATTCTGGAGAACAAAAAAACAAGTAAGCATTTTTATAACCCTATAGATATGACTAATCTTGATTCTTTCATATTGCTCTGTCAGGTAAGCTTTTAAATATGTGGTGTATGCCGGAGTGGTGTATACGGGGAAAAAAAAAAAATAAAATAAATAAATAAATAAATATGTGGTGTAGAAGAAGAATGTTAATCAAATGTGCTTAGAATATTATTCTAACCATGAAAGGCCTTATAAGATTTTTTAGCAAGTGTTAAAAAATGTGAAACTGGTACCAGTTTCTTGAGCTGGGAGAAGGCGATGGTGGTGCAGTTGAACAGCTCAGGAGGCAGCCATCCTTTTTCATCGTTGCAGTGTCTCACAGCGGTGCCTAGATCACACAAAACAGATGACAAAACACATTTTGACAAAAACCTAATTAAACATTTTCCAGCACAATCCTCTCATTGTAATGGCATTTTGCTCCGTATTTAGACCGCCAGCAACGAACAGTCTGCAAACAATAAAAACCCCGTAGGCAGCCTAAAAGTTATCAGGTCATTGCTTTTCTGCTGCATTACTGCCAGTGATACTTGTGTGGTCTTTCTCACAGAAAAATCCTGAACAGTTGTCCTGGCTTGGACTTTCAACCACAGAGATCATTCACTGCTTCTATAGAGAATGTGACTCTGTGTCAGGCCTGCCAATATTTCCTTATAATAAGGCATGTTTAGCCAACGGATTCCTTCAAATGCCTCGTTAACATGCGTTTAGCTAGCCAGTGAAAAGAATAAAGGGGTGAGTGGGTGTGAAGGTTCAGAGGGAAAAGGCAAAGCAAAAGAAAACAGCACAGATGAGAAAAGAAAAGCAAAAATCCACAGCAACCAATTCATTAATCCAAGAATTTAAGTAAGTAGAATGTGCTGCTGAATGCACGTCAGTCCAAAATCCAAAACATAATAGCTAAGCAATTCACAAAGAAGCAGATCATAGACAACGTGTTCGGGAAAAAAAACTACATTTCTGCAATGATATTTTTTCTATCTTTTGGATTTGAGGTGGTAAAATTTTCTCTAAATCCTACAAGTGGTGTGTACTAAATTATTCAGGAGCAAATTATTTGCTAAGCTTGTTTAGACCTGTAACAAAATCTAAAAAAAAAAAGGTGAATCAGGATATTTATAAAATCATGATACTAAAAGAATCGCAAATACAAATTGTCAGCTAGGTATGGTGATAGTATCATATCAGCAGGTCCCTGGTGATTCCCATGTCCCATCCCTTATATGTATAATACGGGTTGTCACATTCCTTTAAAAAAATACATTTACTCAATAATTTTGCATGGGCATCATAAAAAATAAGTATATACACTCTAGTACCATATTAACTTATTTAAAATAAATAAATAACACAAGTGTCTGTTGTAAATTCTGTACATACACAAGACAGTTTTAAAACACATCTTGTTTGAATATTCAATTTTTACTTTAAAATATGAAAAACTACCTTTCCACTTTCAGCAAACCACATGAGTTGGCCAAAGAACTTTATTTTAACAGACTTTAAGTTAAAGTATGTATAGTATTAGAGAGGAAGAGACACTATGTCTATATGTACAGTATAGATACAAGTTTTATAAATGTGTCAGCTTATATATTCATATCTACACATACATATACAGTGTGTGTAAATATGAAGTTTAACATCCAATGCCCTGATTCTTGTAGAACAAGCCTGCAGCACTCACCAATAGATCCCCTGGGACAGTTCATAGCGACTGGACGGCCAAAACTGGTTCTTGGCCACCAGATTCCGGCATCAAAGGCTTTGGGGCAGCCTTCGTAAATAACTATAGGATGGACACAAGATACACAGACATAGTGAACCTTTTTATATTTACATAAATACAGTTTGGCACTTTTAAGATTCATTCATTTAATTGTTTATTATTGTGGTGATATTATTACCTGAGTTATTACTCAAGAATCATTAGAACAACGATAATTATGAAGCGGTTTAAATAATTTATAAGCGCCATCCACATATAATAACAGTAACATGTTTATTACATAAACTTTTAATTAGCTTTCCATTTTAAGCTCAGGGGTATTAATTTCTATAAAATATCATGTTCTGACACCAGCAGTAAGCTGATATACACATAACAGGTACTGAATTATAGATAGGCTTTGCTTATTTATAATTGCTACAGGTGATAAGAGATGAAGTTCCATCTCTTGTTGTCGATACACACCCTCGCAGCCGGTGTTGGTCACTTCTGCAAAGGGATTATCACATCGGTTGCACTGTCGCCCAACAACACCAGGCTTGCATGGGCACTGGCCAGTCTGAGGATCACAGGTTCGGGAACTAGCGCCAGGGAAAAAGCAGTCACAGGGGTAACAGGTGTCGCTGTCTTTGGGTTGGTAGTAGTTATCCTGTGAGGAAAGTAGTGAAATAAATATACACAAAAGTACAATTGTACAAATTTTATAAAAGAACAGCTACAGTATTTTATACAGAAAACAGTTTAAAATACTATATGAACGAGTATGTTATATATAAAAGTAGTGAGTTCTGAGCACTGTTTGCGTGTGTGTTTGGGTGTGTGTACCTTGCAGTGACACTCCCCGTTTGTCTTGTTGCAGTCCGGGTTAAAACCTTTGCTAACGTCACAGTTGCAGGGACCGCACACCGGGTTTCCCCACCAGCCTTTAGGACATGGCTTCTCCACTCTAGAGAAACAGAGATGTGTATTAATGTAAACTCATCAATACATGACATTCACCTTGATAGCCACAATTTATAATCAGACTAATTGTGACGGACACAAAACATAATAAGGTGACTTCTCACTTAAGCCTGTTGTATGCTTAGGTCTAAGTCTACGCCTATCACTTTGTGAGTATTTGCTGGTGTGTCTGCAATTACACTGCTAAACATCGAGTTGTGAAGGGGTTTCCATGAAACCTTGCTGAGTCTCTTTGACTCTCTGGTGGACCATCAAAAACAGAAATTAGTACCAGGCAAACCGATCAAAGCTGTCGAGGTCTGCATTGCTGCAATGTGATGTTACATTTCTGGGAAGGTGCAGCATACGGTATGGCATAAAGTGCAGGTTGTACAAGACCTATGGGTACACTTGACTCCCCCTTACACAAGTTAAAATGTCAATAAAGTCAAACTAAACATATAATCTTGCAAACTGCAAAGAGGAAGAGGCTCTTGGTTTTAGTATTGAGTACAGAAATGCTTTATCACTTCACCCTAATAGAACACATCCAAAATAACTGCAGGTTTTTAACAGTCAGATCTGGTGACATTACAGAAGGTAGCTAGGATTAAAACCATGAGCTTAAACCCAAATGCTAACAGTTTACAGAAATCATGGCTTAACACAGGCTCTCTATTTAGTTACTTGTAGCTACTTAACATTTATTTAAAAGCTAATACCAAAGGCAAAGCTTATTCTTGCATAGGCATTACATAGCAACCTTTGGTGGTCCACAGGGCTCTGAACTATGCCCACTTCTTTTTTCCTCATATACGCTACATCAGGGGTAAAATTAAACATACTTCAACCAAATTTACATGCTGATAGAAGTGAAAACGTTTTGTTTATTTTTTTTACCAGACTGCTGCAACTCAATGCATTAACAAACTAAACAAACCACATCAAGAACTGATTTAACCCGAAAGCGTGAGAAAAGTAAATACCAGAATCAGATAAAGATGGAGAGCAGACAGGTATTAAATACTATACCTCAGCTTCTCAGTGGAAGACAGAGTTACTGAGTTTGAGGCAGGAGCATGTATATCAAAGACAGTCTGAAAGTATAATGGACTGTTTTTTGTCATAATGACTATAAATGTCAGGGGTAGCTCAGTGGTTAAGGCATTGGACTACGGTTCGGAAGATCCCAGGTTCAAACCCCACAACCACCAAGTTGCCACTGTTGGGCCCTTGAGCAAGGCCCTTAACCCTCAACTGCTCAGATGTGTAATGAGATAAAAATGTAAGTTGCTCTGGATAAGAGTGTCTGCCAAATGCCTAAATGTAAATGTAAATGTCATACAGTATGATAACAATAATATAATAGCTTTAGTTAGTGAGAGAAACTGCAACTGCACACACTAACCATATAAGTGCAAATGTGTTGATTGATGTCATTTTACACTTCTAAAAGCAAACTAAAATATATTGTGTTTTAGATGTACCTAACTACTGTAACTAGCTTGATTAGGCGCTACATTAAAAGGTTGTGTTAGAATGGTTTGAACCATTGCAAGGTAGTATAACTATGGAGGAAAAATGCATGAGGAAAGAACATACACATACACAGCCACAGTGTGTATCGGTGGTGAGCTTAGGACGGTTTATACACTTGTTAAGTAAAAGCCTACTGCACAGAGTGAGCTGGGTTTATTCATGTTATCCTTGCACCCACTGTTTAAGCTCAAGCTGGCACTGGGGCCAATCCCACCCACAGAGAAAAGCTCATAAATTTTGGAGCTTTAGTTTAGGACCATTCAGCCTCCTGCAGCTCCAAATATGGAAGCAAAATGCTTCAGGGTTATCTTTTTCTGCCCATTTAAGCACAAGCACTTAGTGGTAGTATTGGCACTGTGGGCAGATGCTACAAGGAAGGTGGCATGAAGTGATCTAAAATTGAATTAAAGACTGCTGCCGGTCTGTGGATTTATTTTGATTGTGGAACAACATTAAATTGAAATGCATTGTATATAGCAACTACATTTAAAATTGTCTGTCAATACATGGCAACATTATATTTGGAATGCCATATAAATTGTTGTCCTTTAAATAAATATTTTAGCATTCAACAAATCACTCTTCTGTTTTAGCATTTTTTTTTCAATGGGTACAAATATGTATATACTGTACATGGCAAACCTGTAAATATGTCAACTACATCATCTATTACCATGGAAAAAAAACAAAAACAAAGGATTTTTAACACAAAAGGATATTGAACAAATGGATATTGATCCAAACAATTCAGGTAAATAATATAATTAACATGTAACACATAGAGCGTTAGCACCTTAGTAACCCCTCAGGGGTGCCAATAATTATGGAGTTGATTGCAGGTCTGGGAGTTATGCTTCTTAAAAAAACTGACAGTATGGCGGACAATAGGGTAACTTGTACAAACGTGTTTTACTGTCCCGTGCTGTGTGGAGAAGAGCCAAGACAACGACACACACCGGCTCATTAACACACACTCACACACTTCAGTAGCGGCCGCGGGAGAATTTCCCGTAGTAAATGACACGTCTTGTCAATATGACTGCAGAAAGAGCCTACCCTATACAAATACATAGACTCTCTGCCTTTTAATATCATATGATCCAACACACACAGTTGTAAAATGTTCAATCTAGACTACACTTCATATTCGGTGAAGTGCCTTACAGGTATATCGTAAGCATTTTCAGCAAGCACTGACATGAGCCTAGCGACTGGAATTGTGATTGTAACTTGCTGAAACAAATTAATCAAAGTCGCTTAAGTAGTCATTCTGCATTCACATGCAGTCATCAGCCTCTGGAAGTTTTACATTGAAAGTCACTATGCAGGTTTGATAACAAGAAATGTGAGTCAGCGTGAGTTCAGTGAGAATCCATTAATTCTTACTTGTTCTCACAGTACTGGCCGTAGTAGTTCTGTCCGCACTCGCAGGTGTAGCCGTGAGACGAGCTAGGCTTCTGCATACAGGTGGACACGTGCTCACATGGATTCAGCGTGCAGGCTTGTACGCACTCCTTCCCGAAAAAGCCTGGAGATAATGAGAGAGAGAGAGAGAGAGAGAGAGAGAGAGAGAGAGAGAGAGAGAAAAAGAGTGAGAGATTCTCCTTTAATAAGAAAATAAAAGTCAACTAAAATTTTGAAAATCTCTCAATTCTAATATTTTTTTTTCCTTATCAAAGTCATACACACTGACCTACACACCTTATTTAAAAATTACAAGTTATATTATTTTCTTTCTTGAATTAACTTTTACATTTTGTAACAGAGCTTTCGCATTATTTGCTGATACGTTCCTGCTTGAATGGACTTCAAAACTATTTTGTAAGCTGGATGTCTGCTGAAAGTCGTAAAATTCAAAGGTATGTGCTATAGATATGTATATTTAGATATAAAAGTATTTTTTTTTTAGTTCACCTGGGTCACAAACACAGGTGTGAGCCCTCCACTCATCCATGCAGTGGCTGTTCTCAGGACAGATGTTGGAGTCGCAGGGGTCGGCCGGGTCGCAGCCTTCCTCTACGCGGATCTTTAAACCTTGCTGCATGTTGATGTTGCCTGTGTTGGTCGAGGTCTCTCCCATCCTTACACCCTGTGACAGACACACAGATACAAGAAGATTTACAAGTTGTGCTCGGAGAAAAAAAAACTACACACAACGTATTACTAATTTATGGCTTTAAAGGGATAGTTCAGATTTTTAAGTATGTCTTCAATCAAAATTCAGATGCATATATGTAACTACTGTACGTCACCATAGGTCTTGCTCGTTATAAATCTTCCGGCTCTGTACACGAACCATGAAGTTTGTCACACAGATCTCCAGCACACTGTGAGTAATCTGAGCCAAATTCCACAACCCTCATTCTGTGCAAAAATCTATTGTCATATGAAGCTTCTGCAATTCCAATGAGCTTAATCCACTTGGTTTTTTTTTTTTTGTGCTTAATTTTCTTTGCCCAGAAATATTCATACGGCTAGTTCCAGTTTAACATAAAACTAGTTTTGGAAAAACTAGCTATAGTTGCAGACTAGGAAAATTCGTAACAACCAAAATATATTATAATTTACTCAAATGCACCTTAATTTTGATTACAGACATACTTTAAAAAACCTGAACTATCCCATTAACAAATCATGGTTAAAAGTATTTTTTCTACACTTACCTGGATACAGCCGTGAAAGCCCTGCAGGACATTGTTGTTTTCACCGTGAAGGCCCCCAACGTATAGATTCCTTATTTTCAGTCCGGGAAGTTCGTTTCCGATTTCCACTGTCCTCTGCAGAACACCACACAACATGCAACACTGATTAATCACAGTACACAATACAGAACTACTGTAAGATATTAATACTGCCTGTTGCCATAGGCTAAGCTCTTTGTGTGGGAGGGCTGGCGCTAGGTGATTGTGGGATGATCTGTGAGTTCATGTATGTAAAAAATGGCAGATAAGGCTTTCTTCCACCTGTGTTACACTGCCCTGTGGCCCTACCTAAAAAAGCAGTTTGAACATGCTTCACATATGGGTAAGGAAGCATGTGTTAACCTTCACCCTCTCTGGTTGGTGGTTGACGTATGATGAGGGGATTATGCTGCAGAGTGAGAACTGGCAGGAGATCAAACTGGAGCAAATTGATTGGAGTGAGGGGGACACTTAGACTGTGTTGTAATATTTAATGTCATGTGACGCTGGGTCAATATTAGGTCTTGTTCACACGGGCGTCAAAATCGAGCATTTTTTATTTCGGGTTCGTAGCGTCCGGTAAGCGCGGATCAAGCGCAGAGTGTTTTCTACACATAGGAGTCAATGAGAGTGTTCACACCGGCTTTTGGTGACGTGCGTTTGTCTGGTTTATATGGCATTAAAAAAAAACGTTGCATGCAGCTTTTTCTTGACGTTTAAATCCCAACAAATGCAAGGAAACCACTTTTAGTGCGTTTTCTTCACGTTCATTTTACCGGATAATCCAATCCTTCGGAGGACCGGATATATCCCATGATCCTACATGCTATACATAGGTAAATGCGGAAAAAGGCAAAATAAAATAAACTAAATTGTTAAAAAACATACGCAAAAAAAAAACACAAAAAAAAATTCCTTTAATTCGACGTTGTGCAGTCAGAGAGTGAACCAGGTAGTGGCGGGCTTTTATATCCAGTTCTCGACACACTGACCCCACAGGTTAACGCACAAACTACAATTTGGGCTGCAGGCTGACGTTAGACAGAGACAAACGAACGCCGGTGTAGAAGTCAATCGAGCGCCAATACAAAACACAACATAAACGTCTAGGACGTTCAGAGCGCGTTCGTTTATCCAAAAATTTAACGCCCGTGTGAACAAGGCCTAACATATTTTTTGTAGCTACTATTTAAACATGTTATTTTAATAGTGTTCACAAAAACTAAATCTAAGTCAAATGCCTAAATGTAAATGTAACACAATGTATGACATACTGTACTCTGGTGCGAAAAGTTTAATCAGACCATCACACACCTTAAACATGTCATAATCAAGAGACACTTGGGCCATGTACTTGGTGTCTTTGCCTTCTTTGCTGCTGGTGATCTCTACGAGAAGGTGGTGCCACTCTCCGTCATTCACTCTAAGCTCGGGAAACTCGAGAAGTGCTACACGCTGAACCCCCAACAGGACCTCCATCTGCACCTGCCTGTTCACCACCTACAGGAAAATACGCAGACAATCACCATACAGATCTTGGAACTTTTTAAACACACACTGCCCGCATGCAGGTATTTTAACCACAATACTATATTCAACCCCTATGACCTGGAAAAGGTTGTGTGGAAGCTGCAAAAAAACAACACAATTCAAATAAGAAAGAGAAAAAAGTCACACCAACTCAGTATGGGTTCCTTACAATCTAGCAGCACTACCATCCAATTCAAAAACATCAGATCTATTAAAAAAAAAAAAAAAAAACTACGACAACAATCAAACAGAATGTCATTTCCTAGCTCCACTCACTTGTAGGTTGATTTGGGAAGCAGGACCAGCGTTAGCCTGCATTAAGGTGGCAATGGTGCTGCTCTGTCTGGTTCGGAACATCAGGCCGATGTACCAGGGCACGGCTATGGTGATATCATGATCGCTCCATGACACCATGGCGTGTCCGTCAAAGTATTGAGGTGGGGGCATCGCTGTAAGAATATATAAAAAAAGATGTAACTTAGTTTTAATTACACAACAAACAATAAAATAAAGTGCTTAAAAGAGCATGGACTACTGATGTAAGCTAAACTTCAAATGTGAGGGGTTTAAGTCAAACCGGGACATGTGATGAAACTTCTTGTGAATGAAAGGAAAGGAAAGGAAAAAAAAAAAAAAAAAAATTTACTTAACATTTACAGAAGACTTTAGACACAGCCGAATGATGAGACACTAAGACATCTAAATGGTGCAAAAGATTACATCCATGACTGGCTGACAATCTCGGCCGAGGTGGCTCGTAGCCCACCGCTGTTTAAAACGTTATGCCATCGGCACTTGATTTGACGGATGCAACAATGCATGCAGCAGGCAACAGGCTGCAGCTCCAGTGCTGTCAGTGTGTCAGGCTAAAGACATCTCGCACACCCACTCCACAGGTCAAATTTTTTCTAGTGACACACAAGCAGCTATTATATTAGAGGGAAAAGAAAAACACGAAACTTTGACTCTCATTATGGCATTGTGTCAGTGTCATATTTCCTGTTTCTTTTTCGGTCACCTTTCTCTGTCTTAATGTTTTCAGTTACCCCAAGGGAAGATTACAGACACAAGCTCTGACCTGCTGCTATGTAAATGTTCAAATATTTCTTGAAATGCCTTGTTTCTGGTCCAAAGTCAGTCGAAATATGTTAGCTGGAACTCTTGTGTCCCAGGCTTTTTATCACAGTTGCATGATTCACTTGAGCAATATTTCTTGATCATATTTCATTATGATCTTGATTTTTGGCTCGCTAAAGTATTAGTTTAACTAAAACTACATGTCCTTTAATACAGTAAATTACAAGCTCTATGCTTATTTACATTTAACATTTAAAAGATTTATAGTCAAGTGTTCTGACTCGTTTTCGAAAAACAAACAAAAGGCTTGCTAAATCATGAAATGCAATAAAATATTTAGCCCCTTATTTGGATAAAGCACACTCTGTAATGTGAAAATATGCCACACAGCGTTTGACATATGTATAACTTATAGTACTAAAGCTGTGAGTCAGACATCATCAACATTCACTGAAGTGCCAAAGATTCTCAAACAGTTTCAGCTAGAATTCCATGTTTTACTCCAGGATGGACATTCGATCTGCTCACTAGCAAGAAAGCAGTGCGGCGTAATAAAAGCCATCAGAAAACAGTTCCACCAGCGTCTGAGTCAAAGAGCTGGCAGACTGTCCTGTAACTAAACCGAACCACACGTTAGTGCGCTATTTCAAGCATTCATCTCATCAGCATGAAGAACAACAGGCATGCTTGTTTCTACTGCGGAGAGCTGTTTTAGGGAGCATTTATGGCTTTCAGATGAGACCAATAGGAGTGCAAGAGCAAATGAAAGAGAAGATTTTAACTTTCCACATGCTTGCATCCTGAGTCTTAAACAACGTCTGAACGCAGAATACCTGTTCGACGTGCTGGCTAAACCATAATTAAACCTGTTTAGCTTCACACGTATAGTACTGAAGTCCATGAAAAGTCATATTTTGTTTCCAGACTTTCTTGTATTTTTAATGTAGTCTTGAGAAATAGCTCTCCAGGCTTTCTGAGAGGCTTTTTGGAGCTCATTTTTGGCAAGTTTTTGGCTCTCATTTTCAGTCCAGTCCCTGTACGTGACGGAGTTTCAGAGGAATATTTTTTGTTGTTCGAGCCACAGTGACCTATGACTCATTCAAGCATAAAAACCATCTAAATTAGGGTATGAACCAGTGAGAAACAAGAGCAGATGGTGACAGATGATCAGGCAATTAGTAGAAATTATGCTGAATGTTGAGTGGTTGGAACAGATGAGAGGGGAAATGCGGTTGCTGCTGAGCAAATTTCCATCTCAAGTCCATTTTTGGCACTCAGATTGTTACATAAACAACCAATTTTTTTAATTTATATCTTTAAGCACTATGCTCGCTGCCACAGTAAAACATTTGTTCCAATTTATTTATTTACATAAAATCTGTCCATTTAATATGAAGGAATGAGGGGTAATTCAAGTACTGTACAGTACTGATTAATGGCGATCAATCACTCAGGAGAGTATACAGTATACTGTGGCATATTATGAACTGTAGTTTCTAAGGCAAGTATTAAAAGCCACGATAAATATTCATAGGCTTTCTTCAAGATTCAGAAAACTTATAACTGGTACATACCTAGCAAATCAAAAAACATTCAGTTAAACATCCTTTTGTGTTAAAAGATATGGTCCAGGTTCTACTTCACAGAAAATGTCTATCGACTCTCAACCAAAAAGAGACAGGTGTCATATACGGGTGGCAGCAATCGGCTGAATAAGGAGAAAAACGTGAGCACAAGTCACGTGAGCACAATCTATAGTGCTGTGCAGAACTGCTTCCCTTGTTTGAGGATTTGCACTTTTAAGCAATGCCTCCAAAAAATAAGGTTTTGCTTCCAAGAAAGACAAGGCAAGCAAAAACAGTGGTTTTGTTGGTTAAAGAAGATGCTCATGAGGGTATAACATCCATACTGCACACATCTGGTCACCGAGGGACACACCCAACCATTGCTTCATCTTCAGTCTGATGTTCGAGAATGTGAAGGCTTAATTGGCATAAGTTTTCTGTATGTGAGACATGGTTAAGCTCTGCCTGACAGTTGTTTTTGGTCATTAATCTGTAGTCAATCTGCAGGCATTTGACCATCAGTAGGTAATTATTGCCTTGTTGTCTCCAGTTTGTTTGACCGTCAATCACAAATATCCCTATCAATGGTCGTCTTCTTTTCAGCCGAATGCCAGCTGTTTATAACTGTGTGGCAAGTGTGTCACTCGGGTTGTTGCTTGTTCTGCTCGCTGCATTTATGTCGCCAATTAAGGAATAAGAATTATTTTTCTGGCTTTGTTGTTTTTTTGGAAATAAAACGGAGCCGAAAGAAAACAAAAGAAATTTCCTCTTTTGTGTTTTGGTTAATGTATAGTGGAGTGCTACTTCTACTGTTTGCGGTGTATGTTCGCATTAATGTTTACAACTTAATACATATTAATACTAAACATTGTAACTAAGTCAAATTTCTCATTTCATATATAAGAAATATAAAAAATATATATTTTTAAATTATATTTATTATTTGGCTTTACTTTTCCACAGTTGTATTCATTATCTTGTATAATCCAGGAGAACAGGTATTTTTTCCCCAAAGTTGTTACCTTATTATTAATCACTTCAGCCGAAACAAAGATATACTACCAAAATGATTCCTCACAAATCCAAGCAAAAACACTGATTAAAACACCTGATTGAAGCAGCATCTGTCTAATAAATGCCTTTTTAAGGCCGATAGTGAGAAGTCCCTCGTAGCTGAAGTCCTAAACGTGAACATGATTCTACACTTTGTCATTGCGGCTCAGTTCCAGGCATGTGACAATGACTCATGCTCTTCCTGAGGGATGAAATCAAACCCTTTTATTAAGCTGAACAGAATAAAAAGGTGTATCTTAACAGGCTTGGCAACAACATGGCAGTAGATTTGCTGGAGGGTCTTATCTGTTGCTGCTTTGAGTCTCTGTCACATTGAGCTGAACATTATTCTGAAAAATGATAGCAAATTCTATCTCATAGATATCACACACGTTTCTCTGACTGCTTTCGGTGATTCTGGCAACAGGCAATCGAGTTCAAATACAAATAAAACAAGGCATAAAGATGATGATAAATGGAAAAACACAGAGTGACGAAAATGGGGTGTACACACTCTCACCTTGTTCGCAGTTCTTGCCTCCGTGGCCATTAGGACAGTCACAGGAGTAGGTGTTCCACTTGTTTTCACACTGACCTCCATTCTGACAAAGGCCCTCTCTGCAAAAATCTCTTTTTGCAGGACAGCCTGGAAGAAAAAGAGAGAAAACAGTAGATGAATCATAGAGAATCGTTCTGTGAACACACTTTAACTTTAATCACATAGCAGTACAATTTTTATACTTTAACTGCTTAAAAGTTTAAAGTTAAAATTTACTAGTCACTTGAATGCATTTAATGTACTGTTAAGGAAATAAAACGAGGCGTTTTTCATTCCAGCTTTACCATAGTGTAACTGTATTTAAAATTCACAAATAAAAGCTCTAACTATGTCAGTGTTTATTTTCATTAAATAAATTTGCAATTGGATGATTAATCCATGTATGATAAATCACATTAAAGTCATCCACAAGCATTTACAACTTAACTATATTGTTAAATACATGCAAGTGCTTAATGAGAACATGAAAAGCTTGGTGTCTTTATTAATCAATAATAAACTCTAATTAAACTAAGCCCAGTCATTAAAATAGCCAGACCTGCTGTGGTGCCATTATTGGCGATGAAGTTGGCCATGTCCATGGGCTTGCTGTCGATGGTTAGGTTCCTCATGCAGCCCACAAAGTCTCGGTTTCTCACTGGGAAATCCTCCGGGAGGTTAGGGACCCCACCCAGGAGCAGAGGACCGGTCAGGTCCAATGACCTTAAAAAAAAAGAAAGGGGATGAGGAAGGCAAGCAAGATGTTATACTGTAGCTGAGTATCTGTCTATCTGACTATCACTTTATCAACTTTTAATCCAGGACCTCTCATCTACAGTATGTGTGATGCATGCATTCACACATTATAAATCATCAATGGAGTGTAAAACTGCACATTTAATGTTTAAACGATAGAAATCTTGGGGATAAATGTTGGAATTATAGGCAGACAAGCAAATTTCACAATTGCACACATCATAATTGTATAATGGGGGCCTAATCCTCTAAACACTGCTGGTCACATGGTTAGATCAGAGAGTGCTCTGTACTCAGGTACACCTCTAATCGCCATGCATGAACTGCAGAAATGGAGGCATTTCAAGTAAGATAAGCTCACTAGGCATCACATCAAACGTCTGTGTGGGTTAAGCAGACTTACTGTGACCCAGTCCTTAAATCAAGGAGTTGTGTGAGAGAGTGTGTGTTTTGTGCTAAATAGTGGAAGTCTTTGCAGCGGTCAGTACCAGAACAGCTTGTGTTTCATGTCACAACATGTCCCAGATCATGTTTTGCCAATTCTTAAATCTTAAATCCTTTTTACTACCTGTACTTCAGAATTAAAAATAGATGCAGCAGGCTACTGTATATCTGTTAGCGATGGCAAGCTATATGCATGGCACAGAGAGCTATTTAAAAACATGCTACTATATACCATTTCACCTGATCCCCTCAGTGACCTGCATGAGCAGGCTATTACGAAATGGTGCAGGTTGCTGCCTATCAGGCTGAGGACGATCTTTTATTATTTGCATTTGTTTGAAGTGCTTTTAACGCAGGGTTGTGTGTGCAGCCACACCCGCTGCCTTAATCTCTATGTGTAAAGCTGTTTAACCAGATATTTAAACAACTAGAGACGAGTGACAATTTAAAAGAAAACACGCAACTCCGTAATCTCCCGCGTGTGATCCGTGAGTGTGAAGGTCACAGCATATGATTTGCATATTTACATACTGATTAAACTATCCAGTGCCGTGTTGATAAGCTCAGCGTCATCGGGACAGAAATGTTCGGTGATCATTCACTGTGTTTGCTGTGTTTAAGCATATGATTGGCAGTGTGCTCTTCCAAAACACATCAGTGAGAAGGACAGAAACAGATATAGATAAAAAACGAGAAAGAAGGGTGGGTACTAACTTCTTTTGGCCCGTCTGTGTGCCCTGTGCCGCACAGGAGTAGTTGCCGATTTGAGCCCCGAAGCGCACTGCCATAGCAATATCACAGTCATCCACAGCCACCACTGCCACCTTCTCCCCCGAAGGACCATTAGGGACCCCCAGACGCCCGATGTTAGGCTGCAACACAAAAACACACACACACATAGTAACTTCATGACACTTCAAATCTGAGGCATAATAAAAATTATTAAAGCAGATAACAACACATAATATCATAAATTAATAAGTTGGGAAAGTGTTACCAGTGAAATGACACATATGGCAACGCAACAATTTAAAGATATGGTAAGAGAATTGCAAATGCAGAAAGATTCTTCAGAAGATAAAAAAAGCCGATATGTCACATGCATGCTTGAAGAATTTTTTTTTATGAAATTAAAAAAATGTAAAAAAGTACTAGTACATGAGTTTTTTTTAAATGTTTAATTAAAACACAGCCACACACTCACACACTTCTAATTACAGTATAGGTAAGCTACATGCTATTACAAGCTCCCTTGCTGAGAACACACACAGGCAGCTTGTGCAACTGTTTCATACACTCATTTAAATCCATTCTTATTAAGTAAGTAGAGAAAGGAATAGAAAGTATGGTAAGGGAAAAGTGAGAGCCTGAGTGAAAGAAAAAGAAATCATTTCACATGCCGGGTCCATAAATGGCACAGTTTCCACAGAGAGTTTATCAGCCAGATCAGTGCCACACCCACAGTGTCGTCTCTTTTTCCAGTACCAAAACACACTCTCTCTTTTTCCAACAGGAATTCTATTTTTTTTAACAACCAGACAACTTTAGTTCTCTGACGCTCACCCTGCTTTTAGTCTGCTTGTTTTGCTTTCTGGTGTCTTGCTCATTTAAAAACATCCCCTTGCTCATGCATTCTCGCTTTCATTTCTGAGGATTTGATGTCTTTTCCCAAGGAAATGCAGCAGCAAAGAGAATGTGGTAGCAGGAATCATCAAGGTGTGAGCAGGAAGACAAACTGCCGTCAGGGAAGCGGAGTGAACAAAGCCTCAGAAGAGCTGAGTGTTAAACGCCACTGTGTGCTAAACGTCCTTAAAATAGCAGATTAATGGCTCCAGAGATAAAACAGCACGCTCATATTTTGGTGCATTGTTTCAGTGCCTTAGCAGCAGGATATGAGGGCGTGAGTTATTAACCAGATGGCTATCTCCACTCATGCTGGACAAAAAAAAACAGAACAACAAAACTTGCTAATGGCTATGCATTTAGTGTTGTCCAGCATATATGACATACATCTATTTGCTTGCTTACCTTAAAAATGGAACAGAATTTATAATATACTGTAAGTATATATACTGTATATTAATACTATACTATATATTAATTATATACTATATATTATATACTATAATAATTATATACAATATATAATAATTATATATATATACTTTTTAATGTCCTAATGTAGTTTTTTTCCCCATTAATATTTTCACTTTCACTAATATTAAGCATGTTTTTATATATTTATTAATTATGCTGTGCTGTATATATAAAAGTTTAATTAACTTTTTTCATTCTGGAGCTAATTATTTCATTACTACGGGTTTGCAAGTCAAAACAGGACTTGTGATGAAGGCATAAAACCAAGTGATATTTACAGAAGACTTTAACCATAGTATGATGCCACAGTAAAACATCTAAATTGTGTAAAATGTTTTAAAAAAGACCCTACATCTATAAATTACAATTCTAACTGAGATGGCTTGGAGCCCATCTAAGTCATTCCACGTGAACATTCAGAGATTGGAACTCCTGATCCTTGAAAATAGATGGATAACTTGTCCGCAACTTACAGTATAAAACAAATGGAAACTGTACACACAATCATTTATAAACACAGCTTGCACATTACAGGGCCTCGGGTGGGAATTATTACCACATCCTCCATACAGTCCTGACCTCACTCCAAGCCGAGCATTTCAGACAGAAGGCTTCGGCGTACTGAGAAATCTTTCTACTCTGATAGTATCCAAGCACTATAGAAAACACTGGGAAAATTATATATATATATATATATATACACAGTGGAACTTTTGATTACGAGCATAATTTGTTCCAGAAGTGTAAATCAAAGCAAATTATTCTATAGGAAATAATGGAAACTCAAATTATTCGTTCCACAGCCCCAATAAATAAATAAATAAAAACAATTAATACAAAATATGAAGTAAAAATAAAACAAATTAACCTGCACTTTACCTTTAAAAAAGGAAAAATAGAGAGTGTGTGTGTGAGGGGGCACGGTGTCAAATTACGCGCACGCACACACATGACAGGCTGAAACAGAAAAAGAGAAAATAGATCTTTAACCTTTCTAATAAGATTTTCTTTTGCTTTACACACGCACACACACGTGTTATAAGAAACAGTACACACGTGCTGTACACGCACTTACAAACAAAAAATAAAAGATGCTTTATATGCACACAAGTGGTCACAGTGTTATAGTAAACAGTACACACATGTACGGATGTTGATTATACCAGTAAGGGACACGCACTAAGACCCAGTAGTGAAGAGGATTACCCACAATTCTGCATTGCAAGAGAGAGAAAAAATATTGGCTCAGTTGTGATCACGTGAAAACAAGAAGCACATGCGTGATGTATGATACTCAGTACGAGTCTTGCACGTTGTCAAGTCAAAATTTATTAAAAATCTTTGCTCGTCTTGTGTAACACTCGCAAACTCGCAATCCGAAGTTTTACTGTGTATATATAATTAATTATAATATAAAATTCAGATTTATATTTGATGCAATTTCATTTACAGCCTCTACTTAAATACAGTACTTAAATGTCCATTCGGAAATTGTTTTCTGCTAACATACAAACTCTAAGTAAACAATGTTTTTGTATCAGTTTTGCAAATTCATACATAATTTCACACAATACATTATAGTCATTGTTCATGTGCTGATTAATTTAACAGAAAGGTTAGGGAATCCTTGCTTTGATCCACTTCCAGCAGATGGCTAATGAAAGTTTCCTAGTCAAAACACAATGTGATGTTCACACAATTACTATTTCGGTTTTTCCCTCTGGCATGGAGTGAATGCTTCATATTCAGCCTAGGGGAAACCTCACACACATATTCTTTAGAAATAGCAATAGGATCACATCCTCTTTGTAGGAAAGTGACAAATAATTAAAGCTCATTAAGGCTATGATTAAAACTTGACCCCATATAAAAAAAGAGAAAGTTGAAAAGTTCCATGCATGCCAGGGACACATGGAGATGCAGCCATGGTTGGGGACCATTTTGGCTCCATTATTTCACCTATAGTAGTGCTGGTGGAGGTATACGAGTGGGTGAAATTGATGGAAGTTGATGGCAGACATACAGTACGTAGGTGGACTGTGGTTAACCCCCGAAGACATCGACCACCACAAACCCACTTTAACAAGCAAGAGGAAAATTTAAGCATGAAGTAGGCTTTAAGCACCACTTCAACAAACTTCACTTCCATTTAACCGTGGTTTCCTCTAGCAAGATAAAAGCACTTTTGAGTATGTCCCAACTCACACATAAGCATGTACCATGTACTGTACTATACAGTCAACAGCAAGCAGGGTCAAGCGATTAAGCCTCACTGGCACGCTCTAAGCTTTGAATTAATAGTTAAGCTCCAGAGCGCTTGATTTCACCGAAGTCATTTATCTAACCTTTTAATCAAACTCTCAGGGGAGTACGATAACAACAGGCTGGCTACCAAAAGAGGCAAAAAAAAATCTTGCTGCCTTACATATAACTTTTCAGCAGAAAGATCACGACAGACAGGAATGATAAAGTGTCTAAAAATGCTGAGATCAGGACTAAAGAATGTGAGTCATTACAAGAGTTTCCCACAGTGCCATGTTTTATGATAAGAATACAACAGCACAGTTTTTATGTTTTTCTCTGCTAAGCATACTTTTTTCCCCCTAAGAATGAGCATTTTTCATTCTAGAGGAAGATTGCTGGTCTGGTTAAAATCTGAATTGGATTAGCTTTACTGGCAGTCTCTCAAAAGCATGAGAGCACACAAAACCTGTAGTGTCTAAAGCGATTAAAAAGAAAGAAAGAAAAAAAGCATTACCCTAAGTCACCTGAGGCAGCAAATTTGTGCATATCTTAATATAAGGTTTGTTTCCTTGCTAACAATTAATTTCTATTTTCTACAACAACAAAAAAAGATGTTGAGATGAATTAAATGTCAATGTATAACAAAGCCTCTCATGTTCGAGCTTGAAGTCACATTTCCACTAATCCAGATCAGGAGTAGGCTTTCGCTCAGATCTAAAAAGCTTAATTTCCATTCAGGTCCAGGTTTCTTGAATCTGGTGCTGAGCTGATCCCTCAATACAGCAGCAGATCATTGCTAACGCTGTAGTAAGTAACCTGTGCCAGGTTCTCCTTTGGTGGTTTTGGCAGCATCTTACACTGATAGACATGCGGGATGCCAAACATGCATTACAAGCAGATTGAGACAGGGCGAACGTGAGAGAGAAAGAGAGACAGAGACAGGGAGAAAGAGAGAGAGATGTGTTTAGACATGCAGTCTGAATTTATTTCCAAACCATGCTCACACTGCAGAGAAACCAATAGGGAGAATGGAATAATATTACTTCAGTTTGCATAATCCGAAGGTAATTTTATATCTTGTCTATGTCAAGAATTGTGTATAAACAAATGATATAGGCATGCCACAGGTGACTGTAGCACCTTTTGTTGGTTATAATGCGTGCTTTGTGCTGATCCACATCACTGTGAACATGTGTGAAAGCTTACAAATACTTTTTCCATGTGTGTGATAATGGAAACAGGGAAGCAGTTAGGAATGTAATGGAAAAGTAATGATTATCAGAAAGTGAGAATGTTGCTCATTAACAGCATCCTAAATTTGCACACCATGTAGGATTTTAAATCAAGTTACTCGTTTGCTTGGCAAAACTACAAGTGTAAAACTACAATCTTTGAATTTGGTCATTTGTCCAACATACGTATGTGTCAATCCTCTAATTCCATGGTCTGATTTCTATTTCTTTCTAAATTGGAAAACAATGCTAAAGGCATCCAAAATATGCAATAATCTCCTCCAAACAGTTCATATTGAGACACATCTGTAAAGCCTTCATAACGCCTCTAATCTAAAGTTCTGTTAACTGGTGATACCTGAGGCTGGTAACTCTCAATGAAGTTCTGGTCTTGCTTTCCCAGGATGCTCTTCATGAGGGCCAGTTTCATTATGGCGCTTGATGGGTTTTGCAAATGCACTTGAAAATCCTGTTCTTGCAAGAACTACCTTATCCCAGAAAATGTGACTTGTGTCTTAAAATAACAACTGACTATTGTTGTTACCTTATTACCTAATACCATTTGTGTTATTTTATTGTTTTTAAATCCCCAGTGTTGTTCTACACTGTAGAAAAAAATCACTAAACAAAAAAACATTCAATTAGGAGGTGTGTCCAAAATTGTGACTGGTATTGTACATACATTGACACAGAACATGAGGAATTCATTCAGACAGCTCCAACCAAATGCACACACACACACACACACACACACACACAAACACACACACACACACAAACACACACATCTGTCTGTGGCATCAGTCCATATGCCTTCCGGCTTCCGAAACCAACAGGTGATAGCTTGTGCATGGCTGCCTCTCTATAATTCCATATTTTATTTCTTTCTATTCTTAATTTTGTTTTTTCCTTCCTTTAAAACAAAAACATATTTAAATATGATTAATGAATGTTAGTAAGGAACCAGTCCTAGCTGTTACGCTTACAATAGAGTACCACAGTGTGGTCTCTTTCTCTCAGTAATAGTGGTACTTTTCAGCTCAGGTGTTAGTGGTAGATGTCGGATCGAGTTTCAGTTCAGGCTCCTGTGAGGGGGTTCCCGTCGAAAGATGAGGGTCCCACAGAGACTGTGCACTACTTGAGCAGATGGTTTGACATCACACACACTTTAACAGGGACAATGAGTGGATATTTGACTATTTGCCTAGCTGTCAGCACACCAATGTGTTTAAAAAGCCCAATGTGTTCTTAAGCTCTTCTGTAATCAGAATCAGTAAAAAGCAGTAAAAGCATCTCCCATGAGTAGGGTATTGGATGTCACACCAGTGTAAACCAGGGTCACATTTATACTGCCCATTAACACGAGTACAACAGCAAAGCGTACTTTTTCAATAATTCTGTAGCCACATACTGGCTGTATGGGCAGTGCATGTCTGTTAAACTTTGTAAACAGCCTGATCTATTGATCTAAGGCAGAGTGAACAGAAACGTTTGCTCTACAATACTTAATACAAAAAGTCGCAATGGGCAAGGTAAGAAATCCTTTGCAGTAAAAAACTAGCATTACTTCAACATGTTGCTTCTAATTAAGTGACTTTGCTTATTGCTTGTTGAAGGTTTTTAGATCCTGGAAGCCTCCTCTATCGAGAAAAAATGCTTTTAGCTGGAAATAACAATTGCTTCCTGTCTTGCTACCTAAGTTAAACATGATGGAAAAATCTTTTTTAACACATCTGTATACATCTATTACAACCGCTCTCCATCATTAAACTAGACTTTTCCCTCATTTAAGATTTTTCTAGGTGCTCTCTCGAAGGACATATTAACTATATTAATTTATGACTTTAAACATAGGGATAAATTAATTACATCATGGCTCTGTAGCCATTTAACAAGCACGCAGGTAGCTAGTTTGCTAGGATTGGGGGTTCAAGCCCCACTACTACTGTCGCGCCATTAACCCTATACCCATATATAATATTCAACCCTCAAAAAGGCTATAGGCATGTAGTTATCTTAGTACTTCTAACATCGAGTTTGGGCAATCTCAGTATATGTTGTGCTTATGCAAAACATTTGAACTAGTTTTATTATCTTAAAGTTGAATAGTAATATACGGGACTCTAGTTCCTCCTTTCCCCTCTTTTTCCACTTCTCACAGCCGTTTCATTTGAGCATTAACAATTCCCACTTCTTCTCCTAACCCTTGTCTCGGGGGACGGTAGGCTACCTGCAGCCATGGTAACACACTTGATCTTCACAGCTAACAACAAAGAGCGAGAGGTTGAGCTAGGACAAAGATTACCTCAGCACAGACAGTTACTCTATTCAGTTTGAACAGTAAAAAATCACTACTTAATTAAAGATCACTTCAATCACAATCCAAACTGTAGTGCTGGTCTTAAATGGAATGATGTGCAAATACAATTCTCTTTAATTCACTGGGTAGCAAAGATTCCAAACCACTCCATGAAAGCATGTTTATGAAGTACAGGTAGATGTGATGAAAATCTGAAAAAAAGGCTCGCAGTCTCAGTATAAACCAAGCTATCTTTACATGTTGTTACACGAGAGCATGGCTTTAGTGACTCGCAGTTGTTTTTCGCCCAAAGGCTGGGCTCAAGTTTCTGATAAACTCCCAGATTTGACACTTTTATTTGTGCGGGAACCTCAGAAACCTAAAAAAAAAACCTGCGTTAAGATAGTCAAAACTGACAAGCAAAAATTTACTGTTACAACAAATAGGTCTGTCAGGCACATTGTCACAGGAAATTAGTGCCGTTTTTTAAATAATCCACTAACCCTGAATAAGGTTTAAAAAACATCTCAGGTTAAACTAAATTATACTTCTAAGGGAAAGGTCCCTTGTCTCACACAAAGTCATAGTATAGAGATGCTCATCAAGAGCGAAGTGTTTGTGTTATCTTTTTATGGGCTGCTGGTCAGTTACAGGAAGCACAAATTAAAGCTGTAAGAACAATAAAGGACTTTATTTGGGTTAAACTGAGGAAACCTGGCCGTTCGTGCTTTCTTCCCTTTCCTCTCCTTCCATCATGTCTCCCATTTCCTTCTTCATGGAACAATCAGAATGTCTGGTGTTGGCATCACAACGATGTCGATGTGAGACTGTTTTCACAACGGCGTCCTCCCCCCAGCCTTTATACGCGAAGTTCAAACACCATTACCTCACCCACCCTGTGGCAGTGTAAACCTAGAGCTGTGAATAATTAAAAGGAACCTGCTTGACCCTATACACACAAACACACACTCACCTACATACACACTGCAAAACATACCCTCGGGACATACACCTAGCACCATGCTGTTCCCTTCCCCACAGGACAAGCGCCACAATTTCAGACCTATATGTTACACAGACCTTGTCTCTCTGTAACAAGGCCATCTATCAATGCTCCAGCATGTTCCATAAAGATACAAACGGACAGCGGCTTTTGTCTTCTTCTGTTCCTTTAACACACGAACAAACTAGAAGCAGAGAAAAAAAAACACTACACAAACGTCTCCAGTTTCAGCTGGTGTCCACTTCACCTCAGTGACTGGTTTACCTCACCTACAAACACACACTTCACCTGACAAGCCGTTCCAGGAAAAAAAAAGTAACCTAACATTATAACCGGTTACAACCTGCCTGAAAAAAAAGAACTTGAACATGAAAATGTTTCACAAAATATGTCTCATATTCCAGGAAGTGATCTCAAATATTTTAAAACATTCCCCTCAGTCATCATGTATTATATGAAAAATTCTGCAAGGAAAAAACACCTTAAAATACATAGTCTACTAAGACACTGTAGAGACAGACTAGCATGATAAATCACATGCACGCTTAAGGTATGCATTGACAAAACTTTGGAGGGGGGTCTAACGCTAAGGAAGGCGTGGCATGGGGTCAGGTATGAGGCACATAAGGCATGGATAGACAATAAATGAGAGAAAAAGAGAGAGAGAGAGAGAGAGAGAGCACTAAACATGCTGCGCTACTGGCGTAACCTTAACAGTTCCTTTTCTCTTGACTGTATGTGTTAAGGAATATACTAAGAAAGTCCGTTAGAAAAGATCTGGGGGAAAAAAATTCTGTGAACACTTTCAGGTCAGGTGACCATGGCTCACGTCAGCATGGGGTTTAGTCATGCTAAACAGAGTCTGAGGAATCTGACACACACACTGAGACAATGAAGTTGTGTTAGCTGTGAATGTGAAGATAAAAAAGGAGAAAATTAAGGCAATATGAGGGTACTTCCTGAGAGAAATGCAGGAAGGGCATTAGGGGGGAAAAAGATGCACCTGTATGCAGTATAACCTCTTGCCTGTATGTAACGTTTTGGAAAGGGTTACAACATAAGCGTCCCTAAGGTCTAAAACGTGACATTTGACCCACCGGATAGGGATTCAAAGGTAACCTAAAGTTGTTTGATGTTCTCTAATGTGGGTTTAATTTTTAAGCAGTCAAACACTTATATAGATAATTCATTATTTTCTCCACAGAACTTTTCAAATATCCCATCAAAACACAATTCATATCCGAATTACAACCTTTAGTGACCAGACTATAAGAAACAATTTGAAAAATTGTTATTAGAAATAGAAAAATGTTATTCCAAAATTTTTTGCAACCTTGCTTTAATGATATCTGAGATATCAAACAGCGACCTCATGTCACACTTTCAGTACCAGCTCCCAAGCAAACTGGTGGTCATGGAGTGGGACACACTGGAAACCCATACTGACCATCGATCAGCTCTGTACGAGTCATGTAAAATACTGTAAGAAACACGCCTTTACATTTAACCGGTACACTCAGGTATGACAGAGTGACAGACGACAGTTCTCTGAAAACACATTCCTTTATTATGAACTCTGAAATGAGTGACAACATAATAGAGAGCAGCTTAAATGTTCAAACTGACATGATCTTCAGATTAATCGGGTGACTGCCTCGGACCAGGCTCACGATCAAATTTCATTATCTGCTAATCCTATTTACGTGTCCGTGTGTATGGATGAAACAAGAAGAGCAGGCTCGATAAGAACACGCATGACATTTTTTTTTGCCTCAAAACCCGCAGATGTGTCTGACAAATTAGCGGTCTTGTCCTTTACAGTTTTCGTGTGAAGCTTATAACAGGCTGACAGAAGTGCTTCCCAGGTGCCAACACAAACAGTCAGAAGTAACACTTTCTCTGAGCTTGGGCGTATTATGTTGGAGGAACTAGCCATCCCAGTTTAGCTGTAGGCTGTTTACATCCTGGTCTCGATGCTCGAAAGGAATTGAGGGATTAAAGGAAGGCTGAGTAATTCATGTCTGTGCAATACTTTCTCTAGCCGTAATTCATTCAGGAAACTATGAAGCACTGGAGCTATGCGTTAGCAATCAGATGCAATACTAATCTTACACTGAGGAGGAAGGAGAAGGGAAAATTGGTGTATTTAAGGCTGACCTCAGTGTGTCAATAAGCTACGTGACAAGATTGAAACATGTCCAAGTTACAGACGACACACCCTCTTGATTTCTTTGAAACACTCTATGCACTCCATACTAAGTGCCACTGAGTCTTATCTCTTACATACAACTCCATAACAATACCATGAGCACAATTTATCCTTCAACACACACATTCATGCACTAAAAATAGCTGCAATCTCTGTCTCAGTGAAATTTATTTCTGATTGTAGCCAGAAGTCTTTTCAATGTGTGAGGCTGTTTGTGGTCCAGCTGTGTTTCCTGATATGACATCATGCTTCCTTCCTGTCTGGGGTGTGACATGTTCTTCGTCAGTTTGTGTGTCCTATCCTTTCTCTTGTCCCTCTCTCTACTTTTGAAAGTTAGAGGCAAAGTGCTTTGCATAATATTAGCTGATAATATTCCAGATTGTTATTACTGTTTAGTCTGTTGGTCACATGACCATATCTGATAGGGGAATGTTTCGGTGGAGAAGGCGATCAACTTTTTGTGTTCTTGCCATTTGGCAAAGAGTGAAAGGAAAAATGTTGGTGCTTTAGCCTCTCCTTGGCCTTCTTTCCTACTGCTCTTTCCTTTCCTTCCTTGACCAAATGGTTTTATGCATTTTATTCGTTAGCAAAGCAAAAAGACTGACAAATTGCCTTTTTTTTATTCTCAGTAGTCAGCAGAAGGAAAGAAGGCTGCATGCATGCAATTAAAAACGTCCTTGAAATGTTATAACCAGTACTGCCTTAGTAAGTACTCTCTTTAAACAGCTTATTTTCTTTTTATAAAATGTATAATAATCTAGAAAGAGAACATGCAAACTCCATGCACACAGACCCTGAGCGGAAACCGAACCTGGACCGTGAATGTGCAAGGCGACAGAACTACCATCAAACCAACGTGCCAACTTTTATGTATTAAACTCAGTATACTTGTAGTTTTTGACTTTAGAGATGCTCAAGATTCCCTATTTCCTCAGCTTGAGCGAGTCCCTCAAGCCTCCTTTCCCAACATTATCTTGTCGCCTTCAGGGGAAAAGCATCAACCAAACACTACTTAAAGCACCAATAGTTTACTGTTATTCTTATCACAAAATATGCACAAGAAAAAATATTACTTGATTAATTTCCATTTTCTACATGTTCTTTACTTTACTCGTCAATGTAAATTTGGGTGCTCTAATCTAGGGGAAAGCTATCACAAAGTTTTTCACTCTAGCTATCACTCTTCCCAATACACATAACATTTATTAACACCAACCAATTTCTCACCAACCTCACACCTGATCAGAAGCAACGCAAATATATCAACACTCCTCTTAATCTGATAAGCAAAGTATTGATTTTTTAATATAACATGTTGTATTTGGTATGTTACATCATGGGACTTAAACAACCCTTTACAACTGCATGCCTAACTACATAAAGTCAAGTTCCCAATTTACCTTAGATTTACAAACAAGCGGTTGCTTTATATAGTTCACATTTTACCAAGACTTTATTAACTATGAGAGGAAAGCCACTCATTTCTGTACTCATTCTACTACACATAACAAAACTCACATAAATCATCACCTTTGTTCTTTGGATAAAATGATCAAAAGGCCTTTTAAGACATGCTTCAACAGAGCACTTTACAGCTGGATACAGAAGAAACCTGGCACATCTTCAACTCTATATGATACGAAGTGATAATTGATGGCCCTACTGGCATTTCTCCTTTACCTTGGTAGTAGGCAAGGACACATATGCAAGTAGTCAGACAGTGAGAACAGGATCATGCTTTCATACCCTTTTCAGTCTAGCAGGAGGACTGAGCAGGACTGATATTAAATCTGACCCAGGTTCAGCACTTAGATTACTAAGTTCAGTGAATGTGGCAGAGGGAGAGAGCCAGAGGTTAGCAGTACCGCCACCGCAGAACCAGAGCTAGACTAGGCCACTGTACCTCCTTATGGGTGAGCTCCAGCCAGGCTGTATAGAGCGGGACACGCAGCACCCCACTGGCGTCCAGCAGGTGCAGGCTGTCCTGGGTAGACCATGAGAGAGAAAGGCTCAATTAGAGTCCATGCTACAGGCCTCTCTCCCCTCTACTAGCTCTTTGTGTATGTGTACAGGCATAAAATTAGAGCCAACCGTAAGAAGCGATGAACTAAGTCTCACAGTCAAGACTCACAGTCTGCCTTCATCAAATACATGCCTGTAGAGCGACTATGCCTGGCGCTTAACTATGTGCATTGAGTAGATTGACCTGGGGGTACATGAGATGGTATGTACATAAGTGATATGTGTGTTTTTTTTTAAAACAATAACTTAAGAATTGAACACATGAATAATTTGGGAGCCCATTAATCAGCCCTGCGATATATAATTTTATAATAAAGTGTTTATAATAAAGGAATAATGTGTTTAACTCATAAATGAAACTTAGATAAAACTTAGACTTACACCAACACTAACAGGTTATAATCCTGAACTACATTGCATATATTATAATACAAATAAATAAATAAATAAATAAATGAATGAACGAATGCATTCCCAGTGTCTGTACATGAGTCATTAAAACATGTAACACATTAAAATAGAAACATTATCCAACATTACTGTTAACACTAAAATGAATCAAGTTGCACAGAATTCAATGACACAAAAAAATCATTTACTTTCATTTACTCTTTCATTTCTTCTGAGAAAGAAATCATACCCACACACCTCTCACTGACGTCTGGGAGAAGCTCACTGTCCCTGTGGGGACAAGTCGGGGTACACTAATCCATCACAGGGCACACACACACCCACACAAACTACTGGCAAATTTAAGAATGCCAAATAGCCAAATCTGTAAATTTACCAAAATCGGTAAAATGTTTCCCAGCTTCTCCTATCACTACTTCACAATATCACACAGAAAAAGAATTTACTCTAATAGCGGTTTTATTTTATTTTATTTAATGACGCAGTTGTTGGCACAATGCCTCAGGGCTACCTGTATATGTATTCATTAACCTGACACTGTACGAGAAGCCTACTGTGGTTTAACTGCAATATCACAGCATATGATGTCATATCATCCGCTCCTCTAACGCTGTGCAAACGAATGTTAACCGCCATAAATTCCCCAAATAAAGGTTAAATTTTAGTTTTTTTATGTTGTATTTGCAAAACCGTCTTTTTTCTGTCCTTTATGTCTTAAATTTTATCAAAGTCGACCTTTTAAAAACAACGTTGTCCCAACGCAGGACATTATCACAACATTGTTACAACCAAATTACACTGGTCATCCAATGTTAGACGTTCTGCAGGAGGAGCTGTCAGGGAATCTGGAGAACCTCAGCATCAAATATTCACTTCTGCTGTACTCACTTCTGTATGCTACTCATTATATTAGTAGTCAGAATGTTGTGTGCTTGTTAACAAAGTGGAAATACCAAGAAAGTGATATTTCATACAAAAAAAATACTATATGGGTGGTGACTATGATATGTGCTAAATACCTGCACTTCATAAAGTAAGTCTTTAAATACAACTTTTTTTCTGAAATAATATAATAAGCTTTTGTGTTTTTTTTTTTTTGAGGCCCTGATTGTCAACATCATTATCTACACCAAGACTATTTCTTATCTGTCATACAGAGGAAACAGTAAAGAAACAGAACTCCCATAATGGCATTTCCTTCTCATTTTCATCACTACATTTTCAATTCAGCAAGCACAGTGACCCATCGATGGCAAGGGTGCCTGTTACAGCATGACCTTTGACCTTTTGGAGTCAGGGCAGGGACAGTGTTACTTCCCTGAGGGGTGCTGCTATATGTCCACCCTTTAACCCCATAAATCAGAGTTAATGCAATAAAAATAGATGTTAAAGGTACAGTGAAAAATCCTCAGGCATCCAGACAAACCTCTCTGACCCTAAATGAGATAGTGGTACGCATGTAGGGCTTTTTCAAAAGAATGTCTGAATGGGCCTTAATGTTCAAGCATGCTTTTCTGATGCTGTTTTATCTGCCGTGTGTGTGACAGCTTTACACTGCCCTTTTCTCTGGATATCCCCAAAAATGCTAAGCATCCTTAGGGCAAGCAAAATGTGTGTGTGAGTAAATACCTCGTAAAAAAAGGTTATGGTAACACCAATAACCACCATTTAAGCAGAAAAGCATCTCAGAACACACAACATGCCAGAAAACAGAATAAGGATTGAATAAGGATTTGGAGCAATGAAAAAATGTCCTGTGGTCTGGTGAATCCAGATTGACCCTATTCCTGAGAAATGGGTGCATCAGGGTGAGGAGGAAATTCCATGAAGCGATGCACCCATCATGTATAGTGTCCACTGTACAAGCCTCTGGAGGAAGTCTTATGATATAGGGTTGCTTCACTTGGTCAGGTCTAGACTAAGCAATGTTCTGTGACAATAAAATAAAGTCAGCTGACGACCCAAATGCATTGATTGACGAGGTTATCACAACAGTGGAGTTTTTTTCCATAATGGCATAGGCATACAGTATTCCAGGACTCAAATAGTGAAAGAATGGTGCACTGTTTATAAAGGTAAATAATCCAGACAGCGCATTTTAAACATATATTTATATTTGCTATTCAGATGTGGCTGTAACTATGTATGATTTAAGCTAGCTACACCCTTTTTATTGACTCATACCCTGATGTAAACAGTTTTTAATCATTACAAATTAAAAAACACAACTGTTCTGCCCAGACATGCAGCATGAAAATCAAGCTTATTGGTTTCCATGGAAAGTTGCCCAGACACAAGAGTGGCAGAAGGGACGACCACTATCACACAGCGACCCGTGGCCTGTGTACTCTGTGTTATAGTTTCACACAGGCAATCACTATCTTAAAATGAACAATCCATTACAGTATGTTGACCCTGTCGGGACCTTTTTCAGCACTCTAAGAGGTTAGGAACCAATAAACATACTGTGGTTGTTAAACCGGTTCAACTTACACTACTGCCAATTAAAGTCAGGACAGGAAAGCGTACTTTAGCTTCAGCATAATGTGAACATGCACCTTTGCCCGAGACTGGAACACGAGAACATCTCATTGTCTCCTTCTCTTAGAACTACCCTCTAATTTATGTTCTCATTCTCTGAGAAACCTTAAGAAGGTTGTGCACTCTCTACCTTTTCATGCATGAACACACAACCTGGACTTTATGAGTGCTTTATAAATGCCAGTTCAAGCCTCAGAAACAATGATGACGATTCAGCGTTTGATATCTCAAAAGACGTAAAGCACACTGGTGTTTTGTGTTGTTCCCTAAATTTCACGGCTTTGAATGAAGGTTGGGGACGGTGTAAAAAGCATATTTGTTAAAATGGCTTTGTAGGTATGCTTACCTGACACATTTGCCTTTATCATTATGTATAAACCTAATGCAACTAAAACTTTTAATATCTCTTTTACACAAACCCCTAAACGTGCCCTAATATATCCTTTAATTGTAACAAGTTTACCCCCATCTTAAAGTTCCTAAAATGTGCCTGTTACAGTTCCTCTGTTACTGTGCCTGTTACTCATGTCATGCATTCCAGCCTCACCAAAAGATTCTGCTCTAAACACAGTTTCACTTTCTGCATCTTTAAATGCAAATTAGCCCCTTTGGTAAAATGGTTGTCCATTTTCCTAGCCAGTCAGAATGTAAGAAACCGGACTTTACTGAAAATAGTGCCTAGGAGACGAGTTAGAGGAGGGGCTTTGCAAATTTCTCCTCCCCTTCTTTTTTTTTTTTTTTTTAACAACATATTAAAAACAAATGTATGGACAAAACTAAAAAGAAAAAAAAAATGTTGATGTACACATACACTAGACACCCATGTGAATGTGCAAAAATTATTATAATGTTGTATAATTAATGCCCTTTAAAGCCTTTGACAGATATAAGATTTATCGCTACAAAACCAAAAGACTGTCTTTCATATCCTAACTCAAACCAACCACAATATGATGACATTCCTACATTAAATAATGGGGGATTACATCCAGGAAACTTTGTGCTTAAGACGGTACATCTTGGATGCAGGGCACACATGCACACACAGTTAACTTCAAAAGAACTGTGGGAGGAAACCTGAGTACCCAGGAGAAACCTACCAAGCACGGGGAGATCATGCAAACTCCATGGAGAGAGACCTGAGGCGAGAACCACTACGCCACTGTGCCATCTGGGGAATTAAACTACTAATACTATTACTACTACTACTACTACTACTAATAATAATAATAATAATACAGATTTGAGTTTATTATTCTGTAGTTTACATGCTTGCCAACTCACAGCATGGTGCTTTGAACTAACAGGAAAGCTTTGTGTATTTTTAAGCTTAGCAGGCTTTATACTTACGTTTGAAAATGACTCGCCAGACAAAACACACAGTTGCCCTCTCCCCTGTCCTCCATTCTTGGTTTATCTCTTTATTGCTCTCCTTTATAGCCTCCTCACGGTCGTGCCATGTTCTTTCCGGTTTAAAAAACAGATTTAACTGTTCTTCCGAGGATGTTTAAATAAATTTTTTTTTTTTTTAAAAACCTATACATTTTCAAAATTTCTTTTATCTTAAACTTTTTTTAATAGAATCTTGATCTTCATGATGCTGTCTGTTTAGGTCTGTTCTCTAGAATAATGTTCTTAATCCTTCCAGTATTTATATAAAAATCACATGACATTTTATTTGCACATTCAACCAATAATGGAAACGGGTCGTTCCAGATCGAATTTAGGGTTTTTACACCGGCAACGGGAAAAAAGTGATAAAATCATGGCACTTTATTGACTTTTACACCCACTTCAGTAATATGTATTTTTAGGTAGATTCATTACATACTATAAATACTTACTATTTATAAGGCATTACAGGGTAGTATTATCATTTTAAAGGTATGCTGAATATAAAGCTACTGATTAAAGATCTACATCAGCTAAACATTTTATGGCGACCACATGCTTCTGTGTCATTTCTAGCAAGAAATTATGACTTAAGCTGTATGCTAGAAGTACCAGATGCCTTTTAAAATTAAACTGCACCTCTAAAAGTTGTACAAAAACGTACAACACCCATACCACTCTATTGTGCCTACTCATGACCCACTGGCCTATGATAAAAAAAGCACAGCTAGGAAAAAAAAGACCAGCGTGTATAAAAGTACGGAAACACAAACAGAAGGCGACGAGCTTAACATGAGCAGGGAACAGGATCGAGAGCCGCCTCTTACCTTGTTGTAATAGTGGAGTTGAACAGAGTGCCACTGGCCATCGCTAACACCACCTGGTACAAAAGGTGCCACAGTAGTTTTAGACTCTCCTGTGGAAAAATTGATGAATAAGAAAACTGCATAAGAGGCAGAAAGAAAATTAACCAATTAAAAAAAGAACATGATGTCTTAAGCTGAGTCACACAAAAGCTTAATTAGTGTACAAACAGAGCAATTGCAAATAAATGATGATTCAAAAAGATGCCCTGGCATGTCACAGAAATCGCTTTCTTTTTGTTAACTTCATGATAAGATGAAGCCTGGAGTCGTGTAATGGCAGGAACACAAAGCGAGACGCCATCCATCACACCTCCAAGTGGCAGGGATTTCTTTTCTATCAATGGGCTTCATTGAGTTGCTTATGGAACACCACTGACTGAGATTTACACTGGATTTAGAGGCATATTTGCTAAAGGCAGGAGCTCTCTGGCAGGCATTCACAAAGAGTCAGTAAACAGTAACCACGCATTGTGGCCAAGTTTCTAAACAAGTTCCTCATCTCTTCACACATGAGATTCGTGCTTTGGGGTTGCTTGTTTTTTAATTTAGCCAATTTTAAGGTGAACACTAATTACACTGTGGAACAGAAAGCCTATTTAATATTTAACCCTTAAACTGCCTTTAAACTTACTGGACCTCTTCTTGAAGGTGGAGCCTTACCGGAATAAATCAATGAAATGGTTGAAGCCAAACAGACTTTTAAACTGTACCTGTAAGCTCAGAGTTTACGTATATGTATACCTGTGTGTGCCAAAATCGGGATCAGATTTGATGATCTGATCAAAGATCATATTGTAATTATTTTCACTATCTATCATAATTATCTATCATAATTGAAGTGTTGTACAAACCATTAAAATAGCAATAGAATAATTAAAAAAAAAATTTTTTTTGTTGCATGTATTTAAATATATTATAACATTTTAATGTACTTTAGTCTAATGATTAAATAGCATTTTAACTACATATGCACCCAACATCATTAAACTTTGCGCAGAGATGCAGGAGCATCCCTCACGTTAACGTGTGTATGTGTTATCTTTAAGGCTCTCCATTAATAATATTATGGAAACTACTTGTAGCGTCCATCTACATATTTTCTCTCTCTCTCTCTCTCATACACACACACACACACACACATATATATACTCAGACACACATACTAGTTGGGGAATTCGCCCTCAGGACCAGTGACTGGTAAATTTTTCGTGGACTTTTCTATCACACAATTTACAATCTTCTGTTTCTGCCTGTCCCGTGTTTCTTCGTCATGTTCCTCATCTTATCTCCTGTGCATGATTGTTGGAAATTTTTAGAATACAGTGCTTAATGTCTCACATGTATCATGATCTCTCCTAATTGAGTTTGTTAGTCTTCGTGTGTTCTTATGAACATAAATAGTTATTTAAAATGCATAATAAAAAAAATGCCAATATTCTAATACTACTATAAATATTTACATATTTTTTCTGCTTTTGATAATAATATGTTGCAGAAACTGTGAACATTGTTTTAACATGCAAAATGCGCATTTAAATGTCTATTTAATATCTGTTTTATAAAAAAGTTTGAAAAGCACTGATCTAGGCTAACAGCAAATAATGCCAAAAATTATTTGTATTATTTTTGTAATTGAATGTTTTAGCTGATATTTATTTATCACCTCATATGTTACTTTGAATAATAAAATAAACAAATGGGTAAGTTATTAAGAAACTCCCTTTTTTAATAATTCCTTGACTATGTGTATATTACCTTAAATAAGTTGCAGTATTTTGCAATTAGATTGTTGCCCTGCTCTATATTGCAATTAAAATTGTTATACCATTCATTGTGCAGCATTAGTGCACTCGAGTTCATGTGTGTGAGCAAATATGCGTATTCATTCGGATGGGATTATATTTCCAGAGACATCTATTAATTAATGTTGCCATGTGCGATCCCTGTGTAAATAACAGAAATGGGAGCGTCTTCAGGATGGACATGTTTGCCCCTGTAAAAACTCACTGAATCCACCTACAAACTTTCCCACAGCTATGTACTAAATAACTTGTCAACCTGAAACCTGCAAAACCGCAGCTTCTCCAACGAGTCGTTAGTGTTTTTCATTTAAAGTTCAGTGAATACTTGGATTTAAATTTGATTTCGGTGGGAAACAACAGACTAGAGCGCTTTCTGGAATGCTTTACATTGAACAATGTGCAGAACCTTTCTCTCCATAAAATATAACATAGCCTTTTTTATAAGAAAATTTAAAACAACCTCATTTATCCAGAGCATACAGTAAAGCTGGTTTTACTTCAACCGGTTCTCCCATTAACAGAGACAGAGAGACACCGCTACAGAAACACTTGGATTTCACTGCTAATCGTTAACCCTGATAGTTTAGACATTAACCACACAGTACACTCATGTGGCAGTAAGTCGGTCGATCAGTGATGTTACATTATTTAGGAGCTAAAACAGTTTTATTCATTAAGCCACCTGCTGAGAAGGTGAGCTGGATCTGCTCCTCGATGATCTCCACGGCGATGAAGTCGTGCTTCTCGTTAAAGCGGCCGTTGTAAAGAAGCAGGGCGTTTCTCTCTCGTGTAGCAAACCTGAGAAATTAAATTAAGGAAGAATTGAAACTATAAAACAGAACAATATGCGTTTGTGTTTCTCCTCAGTATATAAATAAAGCAAACACTACATAAATGTGTGAAAAATGTGCTACTGGACAGCAAACAATCTCAGGTGAGTTGATTTAACCTTCACCAAAAAAAAAAAAACAATGAGAAAAAGTGTAAATCGTGTTTAAGCCAGAGTGATAAGAGAAACAAAGGAAAGTAGAAGTGATTTGGAGAAAAGAAGTGAGTGTAAGACTGGTGCTCCTGAGACAGGAAGCGGTTTCTCTGCCATGGGTGTGGAGAGGGCAGACGAGTCAGGGAGCAGCTGGGAAAAGGAAGACCCAGGCAACCAAGCAAAACACTGATAATGCTCTCTCAACACGGACCCCATCCTGTTATTATACAGTGCACGAGAGCCCACGGATTTCACTAATGGCCCTTCCGTGACGTTATTACGTACAGCATGTCAACCTCTGACTCGAGGAACATTTACATAAACAGACTAATTAAATTCTGTCACTCTGCTGTAAAAGACACATCCTCTTGACTTAAAAAAAACTAATTAAAAAAAACTTAAAAAAAACAGTATTGCTACATAACACTAGTACTTAATCAACCAGACTCGCCTGGCTGTCAGAAAATAGGTGTGTCTGGGGCATTCTGCCACCATATTGTTACAAATTTTGAACCACAATATGAACCTTAAACACCCACATCCCCTGCAGGAATTTAGCTGACTAAACGTTGTGGTGAGTCCTGGCAATGTTACAGATATTGAGACAATGTTGATGTTTTTAAACATTAGATTTACTTTGATGAAACGACATCAAAGCATTTGCATACATTCAACATTATCTCAACATTATTTTACCTAAATCATTATTATTTTCAAAAATAACATTGTCCCGGCAGTGAACGTTAGCAGTGTTGAGTGTAACGCATTACAAAGCGTTAGATTAGGTCCACCATTTAATTACTCAGTTATAGTTTCAAAAAATGTAATCCGTTATTCAGACAATTTATATAATCCGTGAGCCAGACAGCAGTCATTTCCAATCCGTTAGTGTATGTGTGTGAAAGTCGGCCTACAAGCCCCGCCCCCGACATTCCTGCTGTTATACTACTATCTCACCTATGTGGTTTGACTACACGAGGATCGACACGTGGTAGATGGAAACGTAATCACAGCGCCAAAACTCACAGTGAATCATGATGGACCGTACTTACGGTCACCGCGCGAAACTGCGTTGCAGTGCCGATCCCAAGCCCGGATAAAATGGGAGGGTTGCTTCACTAAATAGTAAATACACTACTAAAGAGTGTGTGCATACACAAAGTCAGTAAATACTACAACTTAAGATGACTCGTAATATATTATAATCTCCACACAGTCTTGCATGATGAGAACTCCTCTAAATGAGAAGAAAATTTAAAATTTGTCCTAGTCTCCGTCTCACCATTCTCTATTCACTATTGCCACTACTCTCATCTTTTTATACTTACTGTAAACCCCTTATTTCTCTTTTAACAATCACAACAATCAAATTATTTGACTTAAATATACTTTGCAATATACAGCTTACTGCATGACTGTTTGAGCGACGACAACGCATATATGTCTCTACACGTTCTAGAAGCAGACAAAAGCCGCTGTTTGTTTTCTTCTGTTTGTGCAACCTCGCTCGTCCATTAATTATAATTTAGCAAGCTGCAAGGCAAGAAGCAGGCAAGTCAGTGTGCAAACAGTTTAAAAACATGGGCAGGACCGCATAGTTACCTTAAGGAGGGGCAAAACGCTTTTTGAAACACTTACATAAAGGAGACCGTAAAGTGGAACCTCTGCCGCAGGCCCCGGAAGGTGATAAAGGACTGTCCTGGGAAACTGCGCGTGGTCATTTCGCAGTAGGGTTTCTCGTACTCGCCTGATGGACACTGGCAGATGAAGCCACCCACCAGCAGGTTCTGGCACGTCCCTCCATTCTTACATACGCCTGGGACGCAGTGACCCGAGCGTGCGTTCACTTCACAGTGCTCGCCTGGGTGAGAGGAAAAGCAATCGGTTACAGAAAAATCAGTAACGTGGAACTACTACTGAAAAAAAAACACTTGTGCTGCCTCAGGAGTTTTATTTTAACCCGAAGGCAAACTTAGCAGACCGTATGTGGCTTTAAGCATGACCACTTACTAGTTTAACAGCTTACTATAAGTTGAAGTGAAATGCCACTATAAGTTGCAAATCATACAGTGTTATAATTTATTATATAAATATAATATTTATTATATAACGTTACTCAGTATAGGAGTTATTATATAACGATTATTTATCGTGCATATTTTTCTCATGCTGATGATATCACAATAAAGCTGCAGCTAAACTATTGTTCAGCAAATAAAAGCAAAACATAAATGAATACCTTGCAGGTTAGCCTTTGTGTCAAGTAAGACAGCTGCTAGCCTCATGAGCTAGTCAACAGGCTGTGAAGTCCTACTAATCTATTAACCCATTAAATCCTTGTTAACCTGTGGAATGTCTAGTGCTCATTTAATTGCATCCTAGATCAAGAAGGATGCAAATGATGATACCTTCTAAAGGCTCCTAAATGAGATTTGCACCAAAAAATAAAACATTTTCCTATTGGAATGCAACAATTGTTGTTATAACCTGTATGTAAACAAGAGTAAAAGGGATCAATGTTTCAGTTTGGAGCACTAACGATCTTAAGACTCCCAAGACTCAAAATCAAAGTCGACAGAGCTATCCTCACTGGCTCCGGTGCTTCCGAGATAGACTTTCAACCTCCCAGGGTTATGTGTCAACCATTATCCTGACAAGATCTGGACACAGCCAGGTATGTGCCAGTGAAGGGGACAGGATGGCCGTCGCTGCGCTGGTAATGACCCCAGCTTTCCTCACTATAATCCCTTTCTGTGTGGAAATTACATGGATCCATTTCAGTCTAATGTGAGAACGAGAGCAAGAGGTAGACATTTAGGGACTGGGCTGTCATCGTTGCTTTAATGACCACAGACTACCTGGAATTGAACCGTGACCTTCAAAGCACAGAATGCAATTACAATTGGCAGGAGGAGATGATTGTAGATGGTAATTGACTCTGAACAGGAAGTGAAGGGGAAGATTTCACCTCGGGATGAAAAAAAAAGAGGCCACACACTTACAAGAGACGTTCTTATTTTCTTACTGGCTTTGGTAGAGCGTGGAGTCTGGCAAATATGGAAAACAAACTTTGCAAGGAGATTCACTATAGTTTAATGACTGGAATGCATTTTTGACATTTGACATCACTGTCCTTTTTCCCTGTTTGTACTATAACAAACTCCACCTCAGGTAGTGGATTCGGCTAGTAATTCTTACTGACATGGGCTGCTGATTCGACATTTCAGGATTGTTTACATCACCATAGCAACCAAAGCAAAATAGTGAAATACGAGATACATCTCAGATAGACGCATTCTGCTTGATATATGTCTCAACTTGTTCTCAGCCGCTGATAAATCAGTTTTACTTTCCTTCTTAGTTTACGTCCCATCTTGTATACTCAATCAAACCTGTATGTTTCAGACATTGAAGAAGATACATGGGAGCAAGGCTATTCGTGCTCATGTCTGGAAACATGCACCAGCTCCGGTCTACCACCCTCGGCTGTTTAAAAATGGTGATAGCTTAAAAAACTAATAATAACTCAGCATGTTACCTGCCACCAATCGTCAACGATACCTAAGTTCAAAGTCGTCACATTTCAGACGTGACACCATAAACTCACCAGTGAAGTCCTCCAGGCACTCGCACGTATAGCCACCTTCTCGACTCCTGCAGCGGCCGTTGTTGCGACAAGGTCCTGAGTAGCACAGGTCGATCTCTGTCTCACAGTAGTCGCCTGTGAAACCGGCTGGGCAGCGACACCGCAGCCCATTGATTGGGTGGATGGGTCGAAACAGCATGGTGTCAGAGGCGATGAACGGTGGTGAGCTGTCAAACTTCAACACAGACACGCACTTCATGTAGTTCTCACAGGGTTCGCGCAGGCAGATGTTGTCATCGAAGGGCAGCACGCTTTGGCTAGAGATGTGGCGCAGCAGTGTGCGGTTCAAGTAGATCTGCTCCTGAAGCTCCTCAGAGGGGAAGTAGCGGCCGGGGGTGCCACCAGGAAGCAGGGCTGAGAAGGTTACGTTTAGGATGCTGCCACTGACATCGCTGTCATTCTGCACGTTAAAGATGAAGACACCGTCACGGCTGGTTGACAGGACAGCGGCCACGCCCTCTGTGAACAGGCTCAGCAGCGGGGACAGGAAGCGTTCCTGGGACATGTTCTCCAAGCGCACCGTGATGCTGTTGGTCAGCATGTCGTCTGTGATGATGGTCACACGGAGGGTGCACAGTGCTGTTACTTGGTGGAGACCATCTGTAAGAGAAATGATTTAGTTATTGAGAGCTGAAAGGAAGCTTAGTAACATGCTGTACACCATTCTGTTAATGTTTAGGCACTCCGAGTGCTGAATAAGATGGAGGAAAGTCCAAGTATATGGTCTGATTAGAAAACAGCTTGAGATCGGTTTGGCATCAAATAGTAGACCGAAATGAGTGGCAAAGTCAGAACTAATAAATAATGATCGTTCTACTACTAGATCTTTAGAAAAAATGTCTGTCATGAAAATCATCTTGAAGCATTATATGTCATGAAGGTTAAAACAATTCAAAATGCAAGCGATCACAGACAGGATCCAGAGGAGGTTTATCCCTGAGAGTTTATCATTGCTACCTCTATAGTCCATAAATTCTGCATTATTTATACCGTTTAATTTTAATTCTATTTTTTTAAGTAACTTATTTATATATCTAAAATTTAGGTTGATTTTTATTCATATACATCTTATTCTTATATAAATTTTATTGAAAAATTCTGTATATTTAATTTCTACTGTTTAGTAGAATTTATTTCATCATAGAAAAATCTTTCTTTTTAGTTCAGGGACAATCTTATAATAATTTCCCTGCATATCAGACTGTGTATGGTTGTGTATGTGACATAAATATTTTTGGTAACTGTGGCCCGAATACAGGGATATTTACACAGGATCACCTCTAAAGTATCACTTTCCCCTTATAATATCTGAATATAGAAATAAATACCGGAAGACATAATAGAGCACTTTGAGTATAAAACTGAAACGGATAAAATCAAGGAAACTAGAACATAAGAAGTAAACTTTTACAAAAGTGTAACCGTGCATCGAATAGTTCTACCCTCTCTTTATCTACATGTAAATGATTCCCATTTCTTCTTCTGTTAATGTTTACTCTAGATTTATGCTCTGCTTTCCTGGTTAACCTGTACATGTCGGAACTCATAGCATGTTTAATTTGGGGTTCCACCAACCAAAATGTTTCGACTCATAGTCACTCATGTGCTAGGAGATCTGTTTGTGATCCAGTAAGAAGTTAAAACCATAGCCGTAAGTGGCTGCAAATATTCCCTGCACTTAACCGAAGGTCTTAGATCACTGATCACTGAAAACAACTATGGGGACAGGTGGTGTATCTAATTAATACCCCTGACTAAACACGGGAGCTTATGAAGCCCGCAGCCAACAGCAGGATCAGGTTTCAGAGTTAAATCACACTTTCAGCAATAAAGCATGAGAAAGAGACAGTGAGACAGAGCTGTGAGGTCCAGTAAAAAGACTGCTGCTTGATCTGGTTTGGTATGGTATGTCTCCTGATTCAATACCAGTGTGGCATCTACCATGGTCAAATTCTGCCCACTTCTCCTGCTCCTTCACTGAGTGAAAGACAACAGCAGATGTGAGCGTTAAGACCTGAGATGATGGGTAAAGCAGGGCTGGGACAGGGTCCCTTCTGTCACACCCTAGGACTGATGCGCTCCCCACCTGCCTCAGTGTACAGTTATAGTCTTGTTATTTCACATGCTGCTACACATGAGCTTGCTGATATACCACACACAAATACACACCTACCTCACTGCTGTTTCCGCAAGCCGGATCCCGAACAAAACCACACTCTTGAGATTTTAAAATCCTAGGTTACAAAGGCCAAGTGAGTCTTTAAACGTATGAACATTAAGCTGACAGCACTTAGCTTATTCAACAAGCATGTTTCTGCAGTCAAAACATTACGCAAGTTTTTTTTCCTTGTTTGTTCTATTGTACCTGTTTTTAGTTAAACTGAACAAGAGTCTAAAACTGGTTTAATGATTCATCTTTCTGATCGACTTTTCGTGTGGACTCTAACAAAAGTCTATTTTTTGTTATACATAGTACAAACGCAATAGCAAACTTTTTGTTAAACAAGATCAACAACTAAATTAATCATAATTTTATCATTTATTACATTTTTAGCCAACATTTGCTATTTTTAATTGTAAATTTGTTTATATGCAATGTCACTGAATTCTCAAATATAAATGTGCTTATTCCGAAACATTAGTCATGCCTGATACACTTACGGTGGGAACTCCCAAGTTTATAAATATCCCAATCTGATGTTATTTTCTTTCTTTTTTTTTCAGTTTTTGTTACAATTCTAAACAACTTTTGCAAATAATTTGCTCTTACCACGCAGGATGCTGTGCTGCCCATCAATGTGTGAGTGCATGTATAGGACAAACTGTATAGGATTAATTGTAAAATTTTGCTACCTTGAATGCAAACGTATTTTAATGAACATTTATTTTTTGAACTGTCTAATTTAACCAACTTCTTAAGAACAGGATCATTTTTATCTTAAGAACTTTAACAGTCAGTGAGAAACAGATTTTTTTTTGAGTAGCTGATATAACACAGTTGTTTAAACTACATTATTGGAAATTTCTTGCAGTTTAAATAATAATAAAATGCGCTGCTATAAGAAACTTGTTACAATTTTTTAATTTTCTATAAAAGTTTCATTCTTCACTTATTACCTGGATTTACTGACTTATCACAACTGATATTAGTTAAATCCACACATCATGTGTCAAAAGCCCAAATGCCCAAAAAGGTATTCCCTGGGCATATGTCTCTGTTTGTCCAGAGTCTATATTTACCCTTTCACCTGCTGGATTTAGCTCAGCAGTGGCAATTCTGCAGGGGTGAACAGTAGGGCAATGCTGAGGATGTCACATCAAGACCCCTGTGGAGCCATGAATCACTAACATGATACTCGGCGGTACAGCAGATGACTTCAACAGCGCAGGAAAGCAACAAACGCCACGAAAAACCTTTCGCTACGGCGCTGAGTTTTATTCCACTTCCTATCACAACCACAAAATTATAAAGCCATTATCATAAAACTTAATATACAATATGATACTATAATAAAACTGATATGATAACAAAGCCATATAATTATAAGATGAATCACAGTATTATAGACAAATTAACTTACGGTAAACAAATGCTGGTACAATAAACTATTAAGCAATAATCTTTTATAATGATATATCTCTTTACAACACACACAGGTGTATGAGCCAGTCAGCTTGTATCTGTGTGTCAGATTGTGATGTTTAGCATGTGTCTGCACAGGGCTGATAACGCCCTGCAGGCTGTTGAGTCAGCGATACGCTTCACATCGGCTGTATTTGCTTTACTCTATCACAGTACCAGACTAATAGGCATTAAAGACCACAATGTTGTCCCAGCTATCAGAGGGAATGACACAGGCTTCTTCTACACATGCACACCATCCTAAAAACAAGCCAAGTTAATGCATTTTTTAAGAAAGTGATTAGGTCATTTAAGATGTGCCTTTTCCATTCTACAACCACAAACAGCAAAGATTAACGTTTATTTCTCCTGCTTAGCACTGTCGCCTTGCACCTTCATGGTCCAGGATTGATTCCCACCTTAGAGTCTGTGTGCATGGAGTTTGTATGTTCTATCTGTGCTTGGTGGGTTCCCTCCGCGTATACCGGGTTTCTCCGAAGGCATGCAGATAAAGCTAATTAACGTTCTCAAATTGCCCCTAGTGTGTGAATGCGCTGTTTAATTCCAATCCTGTGAGTTTTTATCACATTGTGCGTGTAAAAACCCTCTTACTTTCACTATTAGACATAGCTGTGATTCATACTGTTAATTTTACTTTACTTTTCAACAAGTGTTGTCATGATCTCTAATTTCTTTTTTTCAATCACATTTCTTTCACTAAGCATTGGATGCTTCTTAATCCAATTCTAGTCATTTTCAATTCCCTTTTTTTCAATCCCCTTTTATTTTCTTTAAGCAGGCCTTTCCAAAACACCAACTCTTTTTGGCCATGCAGTGAAGAAAAAAAAAACTTGCAAAGGAAAAGAAGTGCTGATTAAAGTTTTAAAGCATGCAAATTTAAACCATTTAACAAAAAAACATCAAAGTTAAAAAAAAATGTTCACTAACTTGAATGTTCACCCTTCCCATTAAATTGGGTTAGAGATCATAAGAACCTATCCAAACTTGCAAAAAACCCTGCAGGTGTTTTCTACAGTTTGTGACAAATGCGCTCTTGTCGTGTCATCACACAACACCACCTAAGCACAGGGAATTAAAACAAGCTATTATGTGAGTCCATGCTAAATTACTGTTATAGATGGGAAGAGCGTAGAGGAGACAATGAGAGGGAGGGTCAGGTGCAAAGACAAACTGGCCAATCCCTGGCTGTGCTTTACATCACATTCAAACATTTAAATCATAACACTGGGTTAGAGCCCCTCCTCTCAGCCAATAGCATTACAGACATGTATGTACTCACCCCGCCCTCGCTCTACCAACCGACCTTTACTTCAGGTGGGTCAAATACAAAAGGGAACTCTCTCTGTCTCTCTTTCTCTCTCGCTCTCTCTCTCTCCCGCTCTCTCATGCACACACTGACACAAAAACCAAACTGTTTACAAACTCATAGACACTAATAACAAATCCAAAAAGATTAACACTTACATAGAAGTTGCATTCCTTTACCGTCATTACAGAAGGAGATATACACAGATATCATATAGCCAACTATATAAACAATACTCTCAATGCTTTGTATATTTAAGGTCAGCCTCGACTTCTTACTAAGTCAGAGCGAAGTAATGTACTGTTTGCCATGTTTTGACAAAACAAGGTTTCTCTCAACTGTTTTACTAACTAAACCAGATGATACTATCGAGAACATCAGAGATGGAACAACTATCGAAAAGAGAACTCCCTGTTAAGATGCATCCCACACATTGTCTTGTGAGATCTTTGGCCTCTGAAACAAAAACACACAAGTCCTTTAATTATTAACCTCAACAGCATCAGGAATGCAGGGACACCTGCAGAATACATACTGTATAAACCAACCTTGCAAAAAAGTATGACCCGGTATGCAAAGATAAGTGAAAAGATACGTGGAATGAAAATTAGGTTTTGACTGTATATTTATGACAACATGTGGCGCTCAACAAAACAAGCTGGAGATGTTGCACATGCTCAGATTTCAAGCCATCTTTACACCGTGAGGTAACATCAGATGAGCTGCAGTGTGCCAGATGGGCCCATGCTCTTAATAAATGGGCAAAATGAGATTACACCTCACTGACATCATCAACACCTCCCCTAGCTCCAAAAGCAGCACAGATGGGAGACAGGGGTGGTTTTCCCCGCTCATATCCATGGTGCTTTCTTATACACTTCCAATTCTTGCTTATTCTCTCTCTGTCCATCATCTTCACAATCCACAATTCAGGGTGAGCAACAAAGGTAGAGAAAGTTCTGATCCTTAATCAGACAGGTATTACTGACCACATAATCAAACCTGTGTCCACCTAACACAAAGACAAGGGAATGAGACAGAAAGAAAGGGAAAAAATGTGTGTAACATGTTAGGAAACTTGTGCACCCTATTGGTACAACACGAATCGCAATGTTTTCTTGTTACACAAGAAGCCTCTTCCTCGTCTAATCCAATAATCAGGGCATGGCATAGCTGGATTATCAGGCACGCCAGCATTTAAAGAACAGCAAAAAAGCTAGACAGATGTCCAAAAACATCTGCACAAAGTGTTCTTTACATCAGCGTTACTCTGTACAATACGTCTATCATTTTAGTTGTGTCTTAGTATAAAGTATGAGGTGCTATACAAATAAACTGAATTGAACTGATTTATTCTATCTCAAACTAAATACAACATCTAAAATAGGGGTAGTGCAAATAATTCATTCTGAAATTCAATGACCAAATTAGTTGTTAGCGCATTTATCTGTTGATGAGTTAGTGATGTCATCTTACGTATTTTTCCATCCTCACTTGAAATGCTGTGACATACTAGAGTGAAAAATCACATGATGGCAACAAAAATCATTACCATGTGAAGCATCTTACTCTTAACTTAAAAACAACATTTGTAAAGTTACACTTTACTTTTAACATCAGTTTTCTTTATATTTTCGTCATAAATGCTATAATTGCCATTTGCTATCTTTAAACTTTTTACATTTTATTCCTGTTTCTTTCCTTAATCTTGGATTTAGATTTTGTCAAAAACAAATAGATACTGGATTTTTTTTAAATGTATCTTTCGTATCAGCACGATAACTTATTAAAAGAGTGTTATTCTGCTTTAATGGCTTTATTGTTAGTAATCACATGCCTGGAACAACCTGGAGATAAATTTAAAATCTAATAGCTGAAAGTCAATTATTTGTTTTAATAATTGATAGATTATTCAACAATATCAAAATAGTCATTATTAGGGTCTTAATTTGAAAGAATTTATTATGTGCAAATCCAGAAGAGAACTACATGTTACAGTTATAAACTAGACATTTGAAGGCAAGGTTAACAGTGAGAGAAAGGTAAAGGTGTGATTTTCATTTTTAAGATGATACTATGTATGCATGTTTCATTTTACACTTATTTAATATTTGCACTACAGACACTGATTTCAATCTAGTAACATTATGTATCTCCAAAATATTTTTTTAAAGTTGCTGATCCTCCTTAAATAATCCCCAGATCACCTTCAGCCAGGAGCATGAGTGGACCATTACTCTCAAGTCTAGCTCTCTTTTTAGCAGGCTGAGAGAATAAAAGAGTCACTGTTAAAAAAAAAAAAAAGCAGGCTAAGCCTAATGGGTCTAGTTAAAAGCACTAAGAGTTTGAATACTTCTAGGCAGACTGTAGTTACTCCACCTCTCTCTCTCTCTCTCTCTCTGCTATTGTATGCTATCTATTAGACAACTGTGCTTACTGAGCTGCTCCACGAGACAGCAGATGCTCACCCAAGATAGAGCCGCTGATCTTGCTTTATTGTGTCAATGAGCTAATGTTGTGGGAAATTAGGATTATGTTCATTGTGCATTAAATTGGCTACAACTGATTCCTTATCACGTTGGTAGGCCATCACACAGAGAGGTCCACAACTTCCAGGCTTATCTAGACAAGTCAATGTGTAACCAGTCGAGATGAGACAACATTAATGGAATCTCATGGCAGAAATTCACTTAGCACAGGGTAACATGAAGACTGCCCGAGAGCGATAATCGAGTTTCAGCTCTCCACTTCCTGCATCGCCGTGTCAAAGGTCAATTCATCCAGGTGTCGCTAACATACCCCAGAAAAAATCTTTCAAAAAGCTGAAAAAGTCCAAACTCGATGCAAGATGAGAGCACGGGACACTCATTCCGGCGTCCCTCCTTTACGAAAGAGCAGTAACCAAGGCAACGGGGCTGACAAATGACCCACATAATCTCTTGTTGGCTGGACTTTGGTCTGATTCCAACAGCCACCATGATGCAGAAAGGATTGTGGAGAGGAGGAAAGACGGGCCAATAAGCACGACCTCCCAACTACTTTTAGCGCTGAAATGCAGTTCCCAGGCTCCCACAAAGACACTGACTCACCGACTCATTAACACTTGAAACATTGTCTAAATACTCTCGAGTACCAGGCAGCGTTGACTTGCTTTTGTCTCCAAAGTGCTCTGTCATACGACATGCTTTGCAATTTATATTTACTCAGAGTTACCTTTATATTCATTTGAAAGGGCAAAAAATCTAAAGTGACACAGGACAAAAGCATGCACGATAATTCTAAGAGATATCATGAGCATGGACTAAACAAGGCATGTATGTGTACTCAAGCAAATCCAAACAATACAGAAAATATGTAAACTGCCATGGTTGGAATGAAAAGCTGCCTCCGCAGGGTAAAAAAAAATCTGCTTCCATGAGACAGTGCTAAAAACTGGCACTCTGTGAATCAGAGATAAACAAAGTGACTAACACTGATAAACACCACTGCTGCTTACACTCACCTGAAAGCCTACGAGTATCGTTAAAATACAGTCAGACGAGCTTTTCAAAACTGAAGAACACTTTTAAAAAAAGAATAAACCTGGTAAAATGCAGTTAAGCGTAACTCTATTGTGTATATATTAACCACACAATCATTCATCAGCACCACTTGCACAGTACAGGTCCTGACCTCGATCCAAGCCATTTCCACATGTTTAGGCCATTAAAGGAGTTCCTGGGAGGCCAGCGTTTCAGACATGAGTCAGGCAGTCCGATTAAGCTCGAGCATACTGAGAAAACTTTCTATTCAAGCATTATAATAGGGGAGGAGAAAAAGTGCATTAGTGTAGCAGGGGAGTAATATAAAGAAAATTTCATACAAACTTATTAAGTTTCTGTGCTTAAATATCAAATATTTAGAAGTTCTACTATAAAAATGACATCAGTGCATCACAAACAGTCTATCTTACTGGTCACTTTATTAGGAACACCTGTGCACCCACTCATTCGTGCGAAATGCAATCAGCTTAACAAGTGGCTGCAAATAACAAAGCTGTACACAATTGAATAGCTGTAAGTCAAGAACAGGGCCATGGTGCTACATACTTTAAAACAACACGGAACTACACAAGACAACACATAATTAACTTAAAAGTATAAACGCAAGATCATATAAAGTGCACAAATGAGCGTAAAATAGTACTAAAAACAACAGGAGTAGTAAGCGACAGTGCAGCGACAACCAACACATTTCTGGTGTTAAAAAAGATATTGCAATATAATACTATGGTAAGAAAATTAAGATCGTGATCTCATTGACCGTTACAGTAGTATACTGTAGACTTTGGTCTGGGATAGATTTGAGAAGTTCAGGAATTACTAAGCTGGAGTGATTTCTAAGCCAAAAGTCTAGACTTTACACAGAATGGTGCAAAAAAAAATCCAGTATGGGTAGAATTTGTTGAAGGAAGCAGCTTGTTGAGAAAAGAGGATTATTTAATATGTCATATGCCAGAAAAGCGTGTCAGAACACACAACATGTCTGACCTTGAGGCAGATTGAGTACAACAGTTTAAGACTACATATACAGTTCCTAATCCATGGAAAACTTAACAACTATGCATAAGCTCTTATTGTAATAATAAAAAAAAAAACAATGACTCAATTCTAGAAAAAGATACTCAGATACTCAGAGGACTGCAGACAGATCCCGAGAAGACCTCCCACATAGCCAACATCTGTTTCGAGCCCATGTCAGTCTGCAGTGACTGCAGCACTATCTCTGACACTTTACTGTAATTTATTCCCTGTATGTCTCTCTTTCTCTCGTAACAGAACTGGGCTGTGGGCCTCATTACTGTCCTTAACCAAGCCTCGGGATGATTCTGCGACTAAAAAAGAAGAAAAACCCACCACCTGTTAGTGAGAATGAGTGCGACTGAAAGCAGCTGCCAGGAGTTGGAGTGTGTCAGCGTGTCTGTCTGCAGTCCTCTCTTCACTCACTGACAGGCCGCTGGCTCTCTTTCCCACAATATGAACATGTGCCTTTGTTCTAGCTTGCAGTTGAGGGAGTGGAAACTAGTGAGAAGCAGGTGTCAGGAGTGGCGTGTATGAGTGTTTACGTGCGTGTGCGTGCTATGAGATGAACAAGATGTGAAAATAAGTCACAGAATAATGCGCACTTGTTGAGTTGAGTGCCACTCACTGCCTTTTAAGCTCTCGTTTGATTATTTCTCGTCACTGTTAAGAGCGAGCGCAGATGAGCCGTGTGCTGCAGGTCAGCTACGGACGAGTGATTTAACACAAAACTGACACGACCCACTTGGGCCTTTTAACACACCACCTCACACTGACAATGGGGCACAGAGCAACTCAATGCAAAAAAAAAAAAAAAAAAAAAAACAGTTTGGTTGCTCTCACTTTTTTAACGTGCCTTGTAATTAATACTCTGCTTATTATAAGGAACTTTTCATTAACACTTGAAATGGCCGACGGTGGTACATGCCTGCTACGGCAAAACGGTTCTTTCTGTCACTTTGTGTCACGCCCTAAGTTTAGGCAAAAATTTATGTGCCTTAAATGTGAAGTTGTTCCCACACAGGTTGGACTAAAACGTGTGCCAACACAACTATGCCGAATTCACACTTGAGATGATTAAAAGGATTCCTCAGCGCTGATACCTCGCATTTCCGTAATTATTCATCTAAAAAAAGAATTTGTCTCAGTTATTCTTCAAGGGATTTCAGGACCTGTCAGGCAAGATGAAATGATTTACATCCTGTCACGAATGTCCCACCTCCAGAAAGATAAGAATAAAGAGAGGAAAGGTATTAAAAGTGAATGGAATTCCTCTGATGCGACACTCCCCTCCAGAGCCACGGTGATAAGAGGGTTTACTGCTAGATGCACTTCATGATTTAGTGGCCTGCTAGGGGAAAATACTTTCAGCCAGATCTCAGAACAGTTTTGGGATTTCACTTCTAAGACACACACACAGTGGGACAAGGCGAAGGTAGTGCTCTTTTGCTTTCACAATCTCTCTGACTTTCTTCGGGGCAGCATATGGTGGGTGAAACGATTCGCCTCCACTCAGCCATGTACCGTGAATCTGCAATGAGTGATAAATGGAGACGTATCCTTTCTTAAACACTGATAAATAAAGTTACAGTATTGTCAAATCACTTAATTTTTGCAAAGTAAGTTTGCAATATACATATATAGCCATGTGTTTTAAACATTTACTCCAAAATTCACTGAGTAAAAAAATTTCATCCACTCAAGCATTCTCAGTACTGCAAACATAAACCAACTGTTATGTGTGGCAGAAAAAAAAAATTAATTAACTTAAGCGGCAATGAATAGAGAACTAAATAGTAAGAAGGCAACCACTTGGATTTGGTTTTCAAAAAAAAAAAAACACTTTTAATCTCTGTTCCACACACACATTCCTTGCTCTCTTCTCATTATAGAAATCACAAGCCATCCTTGTCCTCGAGTTTCTCAGGGCTTTAAAGTCTCTAACGTTCCCCCATTCGGCTTAATTAATGAGGGCCTCTTTCTAATAAAAGCATCTGTCTGGCCCAGCAAAGGCTAGAACAAAACAGAAAGCACATGTGCACAGATGCATGAGACTGCAGCGTAGTGTGATGGGCCGGTCTGCACTCTCAGGCCTATTCATCCAGAGGAGGAGACCAATAAAAAGCACCTGGCTTGCCTTACCCTAGCCTCTTCTGGGTTTAATCTGCCCCCTTTTCTTTCCAACAAAATCCCCACCGTGGATGGCTTTGTTCTCTTCTCAGTGGGGAATTAAAATATGGAAGGGGAACGAGTCAAAGTGGATCCAAGCTACCGAAGTGGCATTTGGAGTTTATGGCACTCCACAGGAGTGAGGAATCAGTCGAGAGACAGCCAAAACTCAATTAAAACATCAAAAACTCTTCTCCGGAGAGCTCCAGGTGTGTTTGTGGCTTTACGAGCATGACGCCTTTTCTGGAGACCGGATCCCAAGTACTTCCCGGTACTACATCCCGGGGAGGGCATCTGCATGCCTGAGAGATGGAATAATGTAAATCAAAAATACAGACGAACTGGAAGTAGTTTGATTTATTATACGACTACACAAGTCTGTGATTAATAAGTATGGGTGAGCGTTAAGTGTCCACACAGAAGTGTAAGATAAATCAGCTAGCGCACTATTCTCATCTAATTACCGACCTTTCACTTCATTTGATGGCTTTAAGAAAGCTGAAATTACCAGCGGTTTGTTCTGGTTGCTCTTCCTAAAAAAAAAAAGCTTAAGGCAGAAAGTCTGAGGTGGAGAGATGGTACAGAAAAAAAGGCTTGAGTTTCACCGTGGATAATCCTGGATGAAAAACTATAATTAAACCAGCAATTTTAAAAAACATTTAGTTGTTCACAATTTATCTAGTTCACAGTTAAAATCATGGCAGATGTTTCATGAGAAATATCAGATCTGCACCACCATATTAAAGCCATTTTACACTTTAGTATTATCCAATTAGGATATAGAAAGTAATTGTTATATCTTTTAAACCCGTTAAATTGTGCACCAGAATCACTGAGCTCTGGCATTTCCAGTGATGTTGGAAGAAGCTAAAGTTTATGGCGTGAGTAGGGCTTAGCAACAGACAGAGCTCACTAGGTTGGAAAACCTCTGCCTGTGTATTTGTAAAGGTGGTAAAAAAAAATGCCGTTGTCTCCCTTGTGATATGCCGGACTCTCTTTTTTCCAAATTTGCACAGGTTCCTGCATTTCCTTGGCAACGTCCTTTTTGCATTTTTTTTTTAAAAGAGCCAATCAACCGGGGGCTGGTAACCAAGCCGCCTGTTTATCAGTAACCTGGGTGAACAATGAGTGCAACCAGACACTGCCCCTGCCTCTATAGTGGGAGAGAGAGAGAAAGAAAGAGATAGAGGGTGAAAGAGAGAGAGCGAGAACGAGAGAGATCGAGAGAGAGAGGGGGGGGGCAGTGTGATCTAATGACATTGACACCGATACAGTTGGCACTCACAGGCAAGAGCAGATACATGGGTGGGTGACTTTGAAGAAGTCGCCGAACTACATATCTCCCATCTCCGGCTACAGTTATAAACGCAGTACCGAATGCGGAGAAGTTTTCAAAACAACTATTAACAAGATCTGGCACTGAGTGAGCATCCGGAGTCCAGCGCTATCAGGTTTAAAAGTCTGAGTCTGCTACCAAAAAAATATCAATTCCCTTTGTATTTTATGTAAAACTAAGGTTTTACTCAGATGGGTATTTTTTTATTTAATAATACATTATTTCATGCTAAAGCAAATTTGTTTTTTATGAAAAAATATTCTTCATATGAAATTTGGAAAATATTCAAACCTCTTACCATTTGCGTTATTTTCACAAGGTGTTGCGTTGAGTTTTATTGTAATACAAGTAGAACTCTAACAGAATCTGATATTAATTCATCAAAAAAATAAATAAATATGAAAATGCCACTCATTGATCTTTAGTACCCCTGGTCAAAATTCCAGTAGATTGAAAGGAATAAGAACACAATCGGATAAGATTACACTTTAGATATAATTATGTCTTCTTGTCCTTCCAATTTTGTGAAACAAACACGTAAATAATTACGCAACTTGGTTTCTTCATTTATTCAATCACCTTCGGTAAACATTTTATTCTGGCCTCAAATCTACTCTGGAATGGATGGGACATTTCAGGATTCACGCAATCATGTGCAATTTAATAAAACAGAAACCTGCATGTCAGGTGAAAAGCCTGTAGGGTGAAGGTAAGGGTTGTGTTTAAAGCCTCGGGGGTCTGACTGCTGCCTTAGTGAAAGTTATAACCTGTGTTGTCACGGTTCACTGACTCTCACACAGGCTCAGTAGGCTGTTTGACTCCTGATCGGCTGTGATCTTCTCTAAAAGAATTAACCCCGCCTCTTTCTCTCTCTCTCTCTCTCTCTCGCTTACACACACACATACAGTACACTCCGATCCACATGCTGGATTTCTACTAGCCAAACTCCTCACTTTTTTTGCTCCTCAGATCTAGCTGCATGGTTAAGGGTTTTGTTGCAGTCTTACAATATCTGAAAGAAGATGAGCACATGGCGGATTTTCATCTAAAGGTACCAGAAATCCGTGTGTATCTCTGCTTAATGCCCAAGAAGGTCTGGCACCTTGCACATGCACAAAACAAGAGGGCTTGCACAAAGGCAGCACTAAGGAAGGCTGGCCAAAGTCCGAAAGGCTTTTAAATCAAAGGGCCAGCTTCAGGAGGACAATGCTCACACCCTATTCACTGCTCCCAAACAGCCAAGCTCCAGAGCCAAACCGTGGTGTAAGCAGTCATCAGCTCAGCCTCGGAGTGGCTATGAGAGGATTACGATCACCATGACGACAACCCCAGAGCACTAACAAACCTAGGGTGTAGGGTAAAGCAGGGACACAATGACTACATCTTAAAGGCTACGCCATAAATCACTCAGAAATGATCAAACGGAGCTATTCCATACAGAGCTTGGCTATTACAACTGCATAAACAACTCACCTAGCTATTGTTATACTGTACAGGATCCCTAAAGAATTTTTGCCTGAATTGTGTAACGAATTGCAAGATAACCCTTGAAGCAACTGTCAGAAGTGTATTTATTGCTGTTATCTGAGTCTTTCGTCACACTATACCGTCCTCGCTTTGCCGGCTTACAGCCAGGTGTCAAAGCAACGGTTACATTCTGACATTTTAATGAAAAAACTTCTGACTGTCAGTTGCTGTCATCTGCCTCCTACCACCAGTGAGCATGTCCGATAATGCGTTCAAATGTCACCGATCTCACAAACAAAAAAGAGATATTTTATTATTTTGTCTGAGAAATCAAAATAGGGCTGGGCGATTTGGCCTAAAATCAAAATCTCGATTGATTGAACATTTTAACTCGATTACGATTAATGAATGATATTTTTTTTCATTGCCCTCATACAGATTGTAAAAGTTCTGTACAGTAAATATGCTCACATATTACAAGTGAGAGATTTTTGAATGAAGGGTGCATTACTTGATTTAAAAAAATGAAGGAAACACACACTGTCTACTATCTATAATTAATTTCAGTTGTTCAACATTGACGTTCAATAAATAAAGCACACATTGCCTAAAACAGTCACAGTGTTGAAACAAATTGGTGGTGTTACCTTCGGGCGTCGAAACTGTTTTTCTACAGTGTCTACATCTGACTCCATTTTGTTCGATGTCATCCTTACTGAAGCCAAAATGTGTCCAAATAACGGAGACTGCGTTTTTCTTTAGTACAAGCTGCTCTTGTTGCTCAGTTGTCTCAGTGTTTAAGCTCTCCATGCTCGACATGTCGGCGGAATAACATAACGTAACGGAGCGGGGTCACAGGACTCCACACACGGTAGTGTTTTTAAAGGGAAAGTAATCGAAATAATCGACCTCGGAAAATCTAATCGATTATAGGTTCTGAATGTCGATTTCGATTACTTTTCGATTAATCGCCCAGCCCTAAATCAGACTCAAATCAAATCAAAATCAAACATCTGGTTAAGATGTGCTCATGCTGAAAACATGCTGACAACAAAGCGTGCGCTTTGTTCAGTAAGCATTCACTTTCTTCTAGTTTGTTCAACATAAGAACCGTGCCATTTCTCTAAAAACATTTCACAATCTCATTTTCCTTCGGATTAACATGACTTTGGATAATAAAATTATTATTATTATTAGAAAGATTTTGAAAAAGCAAGAGAAAAACAAAGGCTGTAACATGGCAATCTATACGAGCTCAGCAGTGCTCGTGCAGCACACATGCCAGAGCAGCACTGTCATCGCTGTAATAATAGTGTGTCTGCAATTTATCAGCCAGTGTGCAGGACATGCAGCACCCAACATTCCTGCCATGAAGAAGCATGTGCAAAACAAGTGTAAATGAAAGTTAGACACTCTCACTCACAACAATCCTATTCAACTAATTAACCGCATACCCCGCCTCTACACACTCCTCAGCAGCATGATATCTGACTAAGCATAATTATTATGCATTATCATGTCTTTAAAAAGGGATGACAGGACATTACAAACATTATTCCTTTGTAAATGCACTGTATATTTGAGCCACTTTGAGGATTCAGCACTATACTCACTAGCTATTTTTGCATTTGTAACAATTAATCGCTTAATCTATGCTGTAAAGACCCAAGTCTATTCAAAAATATTACGCAAAATGTTCCTAGAAAATAGGGATGTCTGGTGGACAAGCAGGCTCGGCTGCCTCAGCTGATGGTAGAATGTGTTTTTACTAGAATACCAGGAACAGAAACACGCATGTGCATGAATACTTTGATGAAACCATGTGGAATAAAGTGTACTACAAGACAGTCACATAATTCTCCTTCTTCACCTACTGACCCAGCGGCTAATCATATCGAGAGTAAATAAAAATGCTAACCAGATGCAAATAGTTGAGCTAACAGACAAAACTTTCACCAACAACTTGCCATGACTGCAAAATGATATTATATGGTAATAATATGGTTCAAACAATTTCCCTTTGGAATTAATAAAGTTCTTTGAATCTTTAATCTACACATTCATCTCATTTATGGGAATACTTTTCTTTGCTTAGTCTGTATTAGCACACTTAGATAGTTTGTTAACGTCACTGATTTGTATTAGATTTTACTTTCATTATGGTCATTTAGGACGGCAGAGCACTTTGCGACTCGTAGGTCTGCTTTATTTTAACATCCCCTAAGTCATCTTTATTCAATCGTAATAAGCCGTAGCTGGACATCGGAACACAGAAAGCTGTGCCAAGGAAATGGCAAAGCTATGGCGTGCTTTAAATTGCACAAGACTTGAACCAAAGAGCCAAAGAGGTTCAAAGATATCATTGGTAATTTTTTCCAGATTATTTATTTTTTTGTTAATTACAGTGAAAAGCATGTTAGAATCAGTATCATCTGCAGGTTAATGACCAGTGGGATTAATAAATTCAATTCTGGACATTTCGTGAAATATAAAATGCCATCCACAGCACTTTGCTTGTTATCACCACCACAGAGCTGATTATGGTTATCCATTAACTAACTGTACCAAATCCTTGGCCACCGTATTTCACCATATCTTTGCCTAAGAGTTTCAGTGCTGTGCTGCAGGTCATGATGTCAGGGTGTGTCGGAGACACAGAAAGGGCTTTTTATACGTGTTGCAAAGATCGTGAAAGTGTGAGCAGGGCTTGATGGCATGTTTGTTCTGACTACAGTGTTGCAATGGGCTAAGTGCTGAAGTCCAGCAGAGGTGGGATCAAGCCCATCACCAACTGCAAACAGCACACCTTTCAGAGTAACGTGATTTAAACGGTGTGACTGATGTTGGGAGGGTGTGGATCCTGAGCTCACTGGCGTCTAGATAACACAAAGGGTGATCGAATACAAACACACACACACACACACACACAAAACTAATGCACAATAATTAAGTATCCAAACAGTTCCACTATGTCAATGTTGTTTTATCCATTTTACAGTGTGATGTAATTTAACTTTAAAGATTTTTGTAAGATTAAACTTTGTAAGATTTTAGTATTTTGTCTTCTGAGGAAATAATGCAAGAAATGCAAGCTACTTGCAGCAGAACATGCGTTGGTTGTCCTGATCTCATCCTTCACATAGCACCCAGCCCTAATAAGCAATTTGGCTTCTGAGCATTCAGAACTGCTGAATGTAGGAGCTACCATTCCAAGTGACTTGTTTTATTATTTCATTTTAATAAATTAACAAAGTTTTCAAAAAGCCCCGGTTCGAAACGAATACATTCTTTTTTTAAAAAAACTTCATTTTTAAATGAATTGGGCAGCTTCCTGCCACTGTATTCGTAGGTGTATTTACTAACGTACCCATAGGGGGACGGGGACAGCTGCTGTATTGGTAGCCCTGGTATGGGAATGTTGTCAGCACCAGTGGAGATTGATCTCATTCCTGCCATTGCAAAATGAACCGAGGGCCTCTCACAGATGAGGAGCCATGCTGGGGGCAACTGTCTGGGCCAACGTGTAGGGGTGGGAGAGGGCAGAGACAGGGCAAGAAAACTAGCACTGTCACACAAATATTTACCATCTGGTACATGTCAAGTCATTGGCAGCTATACCAAGTCTCGATACTTTCCTTTGTCTCGTTTGTAAGAAAAATCCAAATCGTCTCTGTGGCTCTAATGCATTTCGAGACTGGATGATCATGTTGCCTGAATGCTCAGAGGTTATTTACATCAGCAGGTTTCATAGTGGACTTAAATAAATAATTGGTGATCGCTTATTTAATTAGATACATCGTAAGAATTTAATTAATATTGTGAGTGGACTTGGGTGGGAGTTTAAGGATGTGGTTCCATGCATGTGTACACTGATCAGCCATAACATTAACACGTTAACAGGGCTTGTCATTTATATAACAAAAAACTGAAGTCTTCTCATGTTGGATCCCCTGCAACTCCAACCCACGGCACCCACAGGATCCATTAGCTATTTCAGCATTTATAACATTCGCTAAATCTATCCTACAAAGTCCCAAGTCTATTCAAAAATATTACGCAAAAAATATTGCTGGGAAACAGGGATGTCTGGTGGACAAGCAGGTTCAGCAGCATTAGCTGATGGTAGAATGTCTCAAGGGGCCGAGGGGAACTTACACAATATTGGGCATAATGTTTTGGGTTGTAATGTTATGGCTGATATACGGTGTATATTTCAGTGTTCAATAATAGAGAAGTCAAACTCGACTTTATAGTCTCACTCGCAAAGTAGTGTGAATCTTTGACCTATCATTTTGTCACTCTTTAAAGATAAATATATTTAAAATGCATTTTAAAATAATTATTAAAATATTTGTAAATATGATTCCTCTACTGTTTTTATTTTGCAAATGGTATTGTAAAGATTTCTGCTCAATGTATTACTATATATATATTTTAAACTGATTTTTATATTTATTATTTTTTCATGCATCAGCATTCTTTTGTCAGCAGTTTATTTAAGCAAAACTATTCTCATACAGGTACACATTGTAGAAATTTACCAATAATAAGATATCCAGTACCCTGACATCATAGTACAAGATATCTACTACCCTGATTTCGGAAGATCTGATGAAGCTCCTTCAAATAGTGGCGAACTACAAAAGACTTAACATGATCCAGATCAGTCAAAGTCTTTACAGACTTATTAAGAGAACTCTAATAACACCTCAACAAAAGCTGATACTGGACAACTAACTTCTTCCATTAAAAAGTGAAACGTATCCCAGGAACAAGGAAGGGTCTCGACGAGTACAACACCAAAGGCAGTAGGAAACTGAATAGTAATGAAAGCGCTGAAACCTCCTGAAGCAGCGCTCACACCTCATTGTCTTTCGGCTCATTTCTTGCTTTGTGAGGTCAGACTGCCTGAATGGTTGTACCACCTGCGAGGAGGGAGTCCTATAGGCTCAACTTTAACACTGATTGCCATTCAGAAGAGCTCCTTTGACATGGAAAAGGCCCTCTGCCTCCCCTCCCCCTGCTCCATTGTCAAAGTGTTTGCGCTGGAGAGAAACTCAACACACTTCCAGAAAACACACAGAGCCGTTTATTGCGGCAAAATTGAAATGAAATGAGGGTCATTTTCTAAAAGGCGCTTTAAAGTCATTCTGAAACAAATACACAAAAACAACCATGTTCAAGCAAGTAAGGCATTTGCAGCGCTACAAAAGGGAATGAGCTGGGCTGATTTCTTCAGACGGGAAAAGAAGCATAAAAATTCCCTCAGAGTTGCTGACACACTGTCCTCTCTGTCTCGAGCTTAATGTAGCCAAGAGAATATTTTGTGCAAGCTTAAACTGAGCTCTTCAAATGTGTTGATAGGACCTCATGTGCTTTTCACTACTTAAAAATGAAAAAAACAGGTCACCAGAAGGTTACAGGTTAGGACCTAAAAAGTGTGTGTGTGTGTGTGCATCTTAGGAGACCAATGTTTATTTGGCAACTTCCTTTTTATTTACTAGTTTGAATCATGTTCTCAGCACCAGCCGAGTTCTGTCTGAAAGCGTATCATATATCAGTAGAAGAGCTGCACAATTTAATAAAAGGAAAAAAAAAATCACATTGCGATTATTCTGACACATCATGCGATATTTAACTGTCAATTAAACCATTTTGTATTTAAACGTATTCATTTATGCTGACACCAAATAACGGCACAAATGGACTTTGTGGAGTTCAATGGAGATCGCATTAAAAGGATGTTTGCCAATATATATATTCATCACCCAAAAGTATAAAATAAATAAACAAATACTTTACCTGACTATTTGTATATTACATGTAATAATTTACAGCCTTGTCCTTTTTTTTGTGATTAATTGTGCAGCACTAATCAATACCATATATTGACTGTTCAATCCACCTAATATAGTATATATGATGCACACAGGGCTACTTGCCCTAGCTTGCAATCACTTTATGTACACTTTACAGCACATACTCAGGGCCCGCCTTTATTTAATCTGTAAAATTACCGAATATTGTGTAATTACTGCGTACAGTGTTTTTTTTATGTTAGTCTGTACTCTGAGAGCGACAAACAGCCGGAATCAAATTCCTTGTGCGTGTGTCAACATACTTGGCGAATAAAACCTGACTCTGATTTTGATCATTGTTTTGTCAGCGAACAACATGTGAAATGAAAGACACATTTATAAATGGAATCTTAACTTAGCCCAGTGGTTTAGCAGTGAATTCAGACCTGTAGTTCACGCGGTACAGCAGCACTAGGGTTTGGTTATGTGAGCCTTAAAGCAAAGTGAGAGAGTACGGTAGGAAGTGCATTTAAGTAGACAGACTAGTAGATAGTCTTCAGCCTGGTTATTAACATGCTACTTGGCATTAGCGTCCTTGGCTTAGAAGGCCAAAAAACACAAAAAAAATTCCACTTCCCGATTTCCTTACACACACATGTATTAAAAAAATAAAAGAACAGAAAAGTCTATAAACCCACATGCACACAACCTTGTCCTGAACTTCAAACACTGACTCATCGCCATGGGAATTAGATCGAGCCCATACGACCTCAGCAGCACGTAGATCGTTTTCCACATCAAATGCGTTTTGCGTGAAACATTAAGAGAATGCTATTGTGTGAGCCGATTCAGTGACCATTGTGAAACCGGACCTACTCTGGCATTAATGTAATTTGAGAAACCGTGAATTAAGTTCAGTGTGTGGTTGTTAAAACCCGAGGTTAAGGCCACTGTTTTTTTCGCCCCTTGTTGTGAGACTAGAGCACACGCATCCACCGTATGCCGTGAGCAAACAACTATAATGTTGTATGAGCTGGAAAAGAGTAGAAACTGTCGTTTGAGGAAGAATGACAGGAGTTCTCAAAAGAGCGGGCGACTTTAAAAGGCAGCGGAAAATTCAACACCGCTAAGCTTAGCCTAAAGGGTGAAAAAAAACACCTTTCCGCATCCGATGTGTAAGCTCTCTGAACCCTTTTTTGAATACCGACTGACAACCATGGCGGGATATGATATACAGTATAAAGGAACATATACAGTACATCAGTACATGCAGACGTGAAGAGAAGACATTTTGATTTGCAATAAAAAAATAAAAATCAGATATTTAGATTTCTCATATTCCAACCATTAGTTCCTTCACTACCTACTGATTAGGTTTTTATTTATGAAAGGTAAAGTATGCGAGTTCAGACCCCAGTAACACAACCTAATTCTTAAAAAAAGGACAAAAGGATTTGTTGTTATATGTATGTGCACCCATTATCTGCTGGCATTGCTGCACACTGGAAAATAACAAGCATATTGAATTACAGTAGTTGATCTCGGTGCAGCACAATCACTGAAAAGGATAAAGAGAGAAAACAGGAAAGCTTTTAAAAGAAAAAAAGAAAAAAATGAGTAGCTGAAGACAGACACTGGTCTTGGTAGAAGCGATAATCATTCTGATCCTCAACATTATGCAAAAATAGATTTCGTCCCGCGACATTCTTCAGTCGCTCTTCTCAACTGGTGCCTGTCGAAGCCCCTTGGTGGGTGAGACAAAGACATGTTGTTACCAGTGCCAGCACGGGGACAGCAGAGAGTGCTGCAAAGTGTGTTGTGTTACACTGGAACAGGTTCTTCGTTCCAACTTCCAACCAGTGAAAATCACTGTCCCATACTAGTGTTTGGCCTGTTTTGACACACTCTTAGCTCCCGAGCATAAAGGGTGACACATGAGACGTGGTGTGAGCGAAGCGGTAGTGATGTGTGTTCCAGGGGAAAAAACACACCAACACTCAGAAGGAACCTTCGCTAATCATTCGCTCTATTTTAGATAACAGAAGAATGGAGGCCCAGAACCTGCCAACACATAACACTGTTATCCTGAATCCTGTTCCATAGATAGAAGCGCCAAACTAATGGGAATCTAGCCACCTCTGCGTGAAACCTGATTTTGGGCATCATATAGATCCAAAGTCACAATTCTGACACTGTTGAGCCAAAACTGAAATGTCAAACAAACAGTAGATATACAATATTTACAGCAGGTGCATTGGGTTACATTCTAGTTACTTAGGCAACAAGTGAAAGCTTCACTTGCATGAACTTTGCATTTGAGAAACTTTTGCATCATTTTTTAAAATTCTGAACTCATTATGAACTATGAATGAACACATTAATAAAATACAAATACTAAATCCATATCGACTACCGAAAGCATGTAAAGCAAATTGAAGGACAAAATAAAATTTCCATTGTGTAACACATGAAAGAAGCAAACCACAATGAGGCATGCTGTTACACGCAATAATAAATGATGGTGAGGTGTGATGCAGCCCATAATAACACGGAGAAAAAAACAATCCCTTGTGGTTAATTGGTTTTACAATAGAAACTTGTTTTATTCCGCTTATACAGTTGTTATTTATTGTTAAGTGGCCAATTTTTTTTTATTCACTTTAGGTGCATTTAATTCTTTGGAATGTACACACTAAACCAGTTAGTGTTTGCTATCACTTACACTACTGAGCAAAAGGTGTTTATGCGTTATAACGACCTGAGCGGCAACCTCATTTCCCCTCTCATCTGTTTTATCACCACTATACATACTGTATGTCATCATCTGCACCTGTCTCCTGTTTCTTACTGCTTCATGCCGTAAATTAGATGATTTTTATGCTTGAATAATTCACAGGTCACTGCATAGCTTAACAACAACAACAAAAAAAAAACATTCCTCTGATTTGAACTGAAGGACAAAAGGTCAGGTACAGGGACTGGATTGAAAACGAGAGCCAAAATGTCCTTCAGAAGGCCTAAAGAACTATTCCTCCAGACTACATTAAATACTTAAAAACACTGTTGCACAGTACTGTAGATTAAATTAAATGCAGCTATAAACATCCCCTTGCCACCCTATGCTGAATTCAATCAAGTAGGCTGTTATCATAATGACACTGAAAGCACTCTTTTCTGAAGACTTCTTCATGGAGGAAAACAATTACAAAGTACAGACAGTATATCTGCCATAAATAAGTAAAAACCTCCTATCGGAATGTATGCTTTCTGTCCGCCGGGTGAACGGGTTGTTACTATAGAAACCACAATGTATTACTTCGACTGCATTAATAAAAGCCTGTGATTTTAAACTCAGACAGCAACACTCCTGTCTAGAAAATTAATCTACACCTACTGAAAAAATCTGATTCACACACTTTATAAAAATGCGATTAACTCATGTGACCATATCTTTTAATATAGAAGCTCAATTTACGTTTTAACTCTTTGTATAGAAAAAAATACTTATTTAAGAGTGGGAAACAAGAAATCAAAATTGTTTTTAAAAATAAAAAAAGGATATCTGGAGTCCACCATGGTGAGGGCCACTCATATGTTTGCTGATGTGTGCTGCTTGAGGGCAGAGATGAAACAGCCTGAAAGTACAGAATGCTGTTGTACTAAAGACTGTAATTAGGCTTTGAGTGCGCCACTAGAAAAAGGTCAAACTAGAGGTTAGTGCAATAGGTTGAGTGCTACTTTTACTTCCAAACTTTACAAAATGCCAGAGAGGACATGCCTTCATGAGTACAAATAAGAGCCATGCCACTGAAGTTACAGGTGTGTACTGACGTTACGGTGCAGTCAAGATTGGGCACTTTTACAAAACTTCTCCTAATCTTCACCTAATTCAAACTGCACTTTTAAAGTCAGTGTAAAACGTACTCAGACAACCTTTTAACGGTCTGCCATATTTCAGTGCACACCGTCCTAGAATAACCCTGTCTCTGTCTTCGGGGCTTATTGTCTTGTTTTTCATTACTCCCACTTTTGGCACTAGAGTGAGATCACATCCCCCACGTTTCTGTCTTGGCTCCTGAATGAGTCTGCAAGATTAAACATGAATCAGATTCCTTTCCTGTTCATTTAACAGAGCCTGCGCTGTTAGCTTGGGTTAATTGATGTTCACATTTCGCCGGGCCCCTGGTTGTTCGCTTGCTGGTGTCTGTACGCAAAAAATAAGGACTGTATGC